>NW_024872442.1:0-26521 GCF_019054845.1 Dipodomys spectabilis | reverse complement strand
AAGTTCCTTCCTGTGCCTATAAGTTCAAGTGTCTCTCCTACTCTGTCCTGCAATACTTTCAGAGATTCAGGTTTGATGTTAAGGTCTTTAACCCATTTTGAGTTGATGTTTGTGCATGGTGATAGGTGGGGTCCAGTTTTAGTCTTCTGCATGTGGCCACCCAGTTTTCACAGCACCAGTGGTTGAAGAGGCTGTGTTTCTTCCACTGTATGTCTATGGCTCCTTTGTCAAATATCACCTGACTGGAGGTATGTAGTTTTATTTCTGGCTCTACTATTCTATTCCATTGGCCTTTGGGTCTGGTTTTGTCCCAGTACCATGCTGTCTTTGTTATTGGCTCTACAGTAGAGTATGAAGTTTGGCATTGAGATCCCTCCCATGTTGTTTATTTTCCCTAGAATTGTTATGGATATTCTAGTCTTTTGTTGTTCCATATGAATTTTTGGACTGTTTTCCGTATTTCAGAAATGTACGTCATTGGGATTTTAATAGGAATTGCATTGGTTTGTATATTAATTTTGGCAGTATTGCCATTTTCAGTAAATTAAGTCTGCCTATCCAAGAGCATGGAAGGTCTTTCTATTTTCTAGTGTCTTCTGTAATTTCTTTCTTTAACTTTTTATAGTTTTCATTAAATAGTTCTTTTACATCTTTGCTTAGGTTAATCCCAAAATAATTTATTTTGGGGGAGGTTACAGTGAATGGGGTTGCTTCCTTTGTTTCCCTCTCTGCTTGTACTTTGTCAGTGCACAGGAAGGAGACTGATTTTAGTGGGTTGATTTTGTACCCTGCTACCTTGCCGAAGTGATTTATAATTTCTAAGAGTTTGGGGAAGGAGTTTTTGGAATTCTGAAGCTATAGTATCATGTCATCTGCAAAAAGGGATAGTTGAACTTCTTCTTTGCCTGTACAGATCCCTTTAATGTCTTTTTCTTGCCTTATTGCCCTGGCTAAGGGGTTTCAGGAATATATTGAAGAGGAGTGGAGACAGTGGGCATCCTTGCCTTGTTCCTGATTTTAGGAGAATTGGTTGTAGTTTTTCCCCATTAAGTATAATATTGGATATTGGTCTGTCGTATAGTTTTTATTGTTTTAAGAAATGTTCCTTCTATTCCTATTTTCTCCAGAGCTTTTAACAGAATGAATGTCATATTTTATCAAAAGCCTTTTCTGCATCTGTGGATATAATCATGTGATTCTTGACCTTTGCTCTGTTGATGTGCTGGATAACACTTATTGATTTACGTATGTTAAAATTTCCCTGTATCTCTGGAATGAAGCCTACCTGGTCGTAGTGTATGATTATTTTTATGTGTTTTTGGATTCTGTTAGCTAGAATTTTGTTAAGAATCTTTGCGTCTGTGTTCATCAAGGTAATTGGTCTGTAATTCTCTTTTTTGGTTGGGTCTTTGCCTGGTTTGGGGATGAGCGTGATATCGGCATCATCGAATGAGTTTGGGATAGCTCCCTCCTTCTCTGTTTCTCTGAAGAGCTTGAGGAGTATGGGTATTAGGTCTTTTTTAAAGGTCTTATAGAATTCTGTTGTGAATCCACCTGGTCCTGGGCTTTTCCTTGTTGGAAGACACCTTATTGCTTCCTGTATCTCCTTGTAAGATATTGGCTTACTTATTTCCTTCTTTGTTCAGTTGGGCAACTTGTATTTCTCTAGAAATGCATCCATTTCTGCCAGGTTTTCTTTCTTTTTTGAGTATAACTTTTGAAAATAGTTCTTTATAATTGTTTGGATATCTTGGGTTCTTGTTGTGATTTTTCCTGTGGCATTCCTAATCCTATTAATTTGGGTTTCCTTCCTTCTTTTCTTAATTAATCTTGCCAATGGTCTGTCCATGTGATTTTTTCAAAGAACCAGATTTTTGTTTTATTAGTTTTACCTATGATTTTCCTATTTTCCATTTCATTAACTTCCGCTCTTAGTTTGACTATCGGGCTCCGTCTAGTAACTTTAGGTTCCATTTTTTTTCATGTTTTTCTAGCTGTTTTAATTGCAACATGAGATTATTTACTTTGTCTGTCTCTATTTTCTTGATGTGCACACTGAGGGCAATAAATTTGTGCCCTCAGGACTACTTTTGTTGTGTTCCACAAGTTTCTTTGTGATGTGTCTTCATTTTCATTGAATTGTAGGAACTTTTTAAGTTATTCTTTTATTTCTTCTGTTATCCAGGTGTTGTTTAGAAGTGTGCTGTTCAATTTCCATGTATTTGAGTAATTTCTGTGGTTTGCTTTGTTAATGAGATCTAGCTTGATTCCACTGTGGTCAGACAGGATACAGGGGATTATGTCAATCCCTTGTATTTGTTTAAGTTCCTTGCATGAACTATGTTATGGTCTATCTTGGAGAAAGTTCCATGAGCTGCTGAGAAGAATGTTTACTGTGTTGTTTTAGGGTGAAAAACTCGGTAGATGTCAGTTAGTTCCTCTAGAAGTATGGCCTCACTTAATTCAGTAGCTTCTTTGACAATCCTCTGGTTGGTAGACCTACCCTTTGCTGAGAGTGTGGTGCTGAAGTCTCCTAGTATTATCGTATTGGGATCTATTATAGTCTGTAAGTTTGAGAGCATTAGCTTAACATATTTTTGTGCTCCAATGTTTAGGTAATATACTTGGTAATGGTAATATCCTCCTCTTGGATTGTTCCCTGTATTAATATGTTGTCCGTCCTTGTCTTTTTGTATTGATTTTAATGAAAAGTTTATTTGTCAGGTATCAGGATTGCTACCTCTGCTTTCTTACTGGGGGCATTTCATAAGTAGATCCTTTCCCAGCACTTCACTCTGAGTTTGTTTGTATGTTTGGCTGACAAGTGGGTCTCCTGAAGGCAACAGATGGATAGGGCATGTTTTCTGATCCAATCTGCAGTTCTTTATCTTTTGATTGGTGAATTAAGACCGTTAATATTAAGAGATAGTATAGAGAGATCCATTGTGGTCCCTATCATCCCCTGTTTTCCTAAGTTTTTCTTCTTTCCTATCCTCCTGTGCTTGCTCAGTTAGACTTCTATTAATGCCTGTCTTGTTCAGGTCCCCATTCCTGGTTGCTTTCTTCAGGTTGTGTTCCCCCTCTTAGCATTTCTTGTAATGCTGGCTTAATATTTATGTATTCATTTAGTTTTTCTTTAGTATTAAAAATTTCAGTTCTTCATCAAATATGAATGCTAGCTTTGCCGGGTATATCAGTCTGAGCTGGCAGTTATTGGTTCTAAGGGCCTGTATGGTACTTTCCCAGGCTTTTCTTGCATTCAATGTCTGTGTGGAAATATTTTTTCCTGTTGTAGTATATCTCCTTCATTTTTGCTGCATGCAAGATTGTTTCCTTATTATTCTGATTTATCATTTTTACCAAAATGTGCCTAGAAGTGTTTCTCCTGGAATCTTGCTTGTTAGGTGTTCTATATGCTTCTGTTATGTAAGTAAGAGGATCTTTTTTAAGATGGGGGAAATTTTCACTGATAACCTTGTTGAATATGTGTTGCATTCCCTTGCCTTGATATTCTTCACCTTCCTCCACTCCAATTATATGAAGGTTAAGTTTCTTGGCAGTTTCTGATTTCTCTTGGATTTCCCTTTGGCATAATTTAAGTGATTTTTCCATATCTGTGATTTCTAGGTCCCGTTGGTGCATTCTGTATTTGACATTACATTTCGTTCACTGTGTTAACTATGGCTTCCATTGTGGTTTGCATGGAAGAAATGGACTCATTTATGGATTCGATGTTGGTTCTCAAAGTACTAATTTCATCTCTTAGGGAGGTGTGTGCTGCCTCTATTTTTGTACTCATTTCACCTCTTAGTGAGGTGTGTACTGCCTCTATTTTTGCATGCACATCCTGTTTGATATCCTGCATCTCTTTTGATATTTCATCCCTGTGTTCTTTGAATTTCTGGTCTATTTCTCATTTTAATTCTTGAGTCATTGCCTCCAGCATCTCTTGGATGTAGCTTTTGTCTTCCATTCCTGCTTTGCTCCTACTCGGGCTCTTCCCTGGGTGGCTGATAGCTTTTGGGTGTGGCTTGCTGTCCTGGGTGTTGATAAACCTTGTAATTTTTCACTGCAATTTTCGCATAGGGATTCAGGGATTATTGGAGACTAATCTGAAATTTTATTTTGGTCAATAGGTGTCTGTCTTTGCTTGGCTGCTGTTTCTGTGCTGGTAGAGAGAGTCTGTACCTGGTCTTGATTCTGTTGGGGGCTGAGCTGGTGGTCTGACGCACATCGGGTTCTCAGCTCTCTGCTGTAGATCACTGTCAGTTCCCACCTTTAGACGGGTTGAGTAGCCTAGATTACTCCTGTTTACTCCTACAGGTGCTCTTGGCGAGATCTAATGTGCTGGATGTACTATCTCAGTTGCTGGAGTCTGTTATGGGCTCCTGATGTTTGTTTGTTTTTTGACAATTGTGGGTCTGAACTCTGGTCCTGGGCACTGTTACTTAGCTCTTCAGCTCAAGGCTGGAGCCCTACCTTTGAGCCACAGCCCCACTTCTAGCTCTTTCGGCTTATGTCGTGCTGAGGAATCAGATCCAGGGCCTCATACACACAAGAAAATCTCTCTATTGCTAAGCCACTTTACCAGCCTGAGCTCCTGCTGGCAACCTGAGTTGTCAAATTCCTGGCCCAGGATATATGGATGGGGTTCTGATCGGATATGGGCTTCTGGTTCTGTTGCCCTGGACACCCAGATCTTTTGCTGTCACAAGCATGTTTCCTAGGGGGTGCAGTTCCCTGTTTTTCCCCCTCTGCTGAGGCATATGCTCAGCTTCTGACTTCAGTTGGGAGGAGTTGGCTGTGTTTCTCAAGCAGTAGGTCCCAAGGCCTGGTCCTGGTCCCCTGGTTGGGGCACGCCAGTTAGACCTCTGCTGCTGTGTATCCCACCTGGGTTACACAGCCTGGAGTATACAGTTCAAGTTTCTTCCACTGTTGGTTGTTGTGACCCAGTGGCACTGTTCTTAGCTTGGGTGTTTAAGCTCCCTTCCAGGAGCACTCTTGCTCCAGCCCGGAGGTCTGGGTGGACCCAACAGGCTGATGGAGCTCTCGAACAGTTCCCAGTTGTAGTGGGTCTGGTAGTCCGGGTGTTGGGGTGGTGGTTTGGGTCAGGGTCTGGGGGTTTCCACCAGCTCTGACCTCTCTTGAGGGCTATACTGTCCCCTGCAGGATATTCACCATGGCGCTAGTTGTTGTTTTTGTGTGATGTAGGTTGTGGGTTGCTGCTGCAATCAGAGTTCAGTTGAGGTGGTTGTAGGCTAGTCTGGGCGGTGGTGGCTCTTCATTTTTTCTCCTCTGTCCCTGCCTTTGTTGATGTTCAGGCCAGTGTTGCAGGATGAGCCTCCAACTTCTAGCCGAGGGGTGGCAGAGGGATCTCCATGCAGGTTCTGAGCACTTGGGTTTGTCTCTGTGCTCTCCTAATCAGCACCAGTACCTTGCAAGTCTTCTGCTTTAGTGTTCTGTGGGCAACCCGTGTAGAGCTGGGCTTCCCACCGAGTGGCTTTGGTGGCATGGAGCCACGCTGCCAGGAGAGTGAGAGGAGGGGGTGGGATCTTTGTGCAGGCTCCCAGCTCAGAGGTTTCTCTGTACATCGCGATCAGCGTGTCCTACACTGGTACCTCAGGCTTCTTCTGAGCAGGAGATCTGAAGATGACCCCCTGTGTCTAAAGGGACTCCGGCAGCCCCCGCCGGGCTGGGGTGGCCATGGCTTGGTGTATTGCCCTGTAGATAGTAAAGGTTGGGGGAGGGCTCTTCGTGCTTCTGTGTCCTGAAATTCTTCCTTTTCATTCTTTCTTTTTTGTTTTTTTTTTTCCCATCTCCTGTTTTTCTCTGGGTATTTGTCTTTTTGCTGTTTTCGGTCTCTTGGGGAAATTAAGCATTGGAACTCGAACTCTCTTTTTGGTTGGAGAGAGCTGTGGCATTTTCTTACTGCCCTGTTGCCATCTGGGTCCCCCTTCTTGCTATGGTTTTAAAAGTATTTATAATGTACTATGTGATTTTGTGTTTCTTTGGTATGTTCTTCCTCCATGGTATAACCCCTATTTTCACTTCATTGATTCTGGTGCCCTGCACCTTGTATATAGATTTTTCTAATTTGGGGAAAAAACAAAAGGGAAAAAAACAAAATGTTTAAATAAGGATACAGGTTGGCTCATTGTAACAATGAGATGTACAAGACAGTATGTTGAGAAAGAACTTTACAACTTTGTGCATGGGGGAGGGGAGGCAAGAGTTAGATAGGTGGAGAGGGAAGTGTTGATGGGGAGAAAACAAAGGAGCGGGTAACCATACTTGATAGGAAATGTAGTTATTGCCGTACTCATGTTACTGTAACCCCCCTTACAGTATCTTTACAATAAAAATATATTAATAAGAGGAAAACAATAAATGTAAGTGGCTAACTTACTCAGATGGCTGAGATCTGAGGATCATAGTTTAAAACCAGCTCAGGCAGGAAAGAGAGAGACTCTTATCTCCAACAGAAAACCAAAAATCTGGAAGATGTGACTCAAGTGGGAAGGTGCTAAACTTGAGTCAGCCAAAAAAGGGGATGGGGTCAGAGGACAGCATTCAGGGCCTAACTTCAAACCCAACGACCACCACCCATATACACAAGCAAATCTAACTAACAACAATTCATGTATAAATCATGTGAACTGCTTAATTGGAAATGTGCATAAGAATTTAAAAAACATTTCTATTTTGAAGACATATATAATTTGTGGAAGGAAAAACAAATTATTTAAAGAGGGATAGGAGCAGGGGAGGAAGATGAGGGAGATGGGAAGGGATGGTAAGGGGAAACAAAAGAGGAGGCAAGAATGCTTGATAAGAAATTTACTCATTAGCTTACCTATGTAATTTTAAACACGTTGTACGGCATTTTCACAACAAAAATTCATTTTAATAGGATTTTTATTGTAAAAATACTGTACAGAGGGGTTACAGTTACATGAGCAAGGTATTGAATACATTTATTATCAAGTATTGTTGCCTCCTCCCTTGTCCGTCCCCTACCATCACTTTCCACCCAACTCCAAACTATACTCCCACTCCCCCCCCACTTAAATTGTCAAGTTCATTTTTCAACATAATGTCTTGTACATCTCATTGTTACATGGGTCAAACTGTATCCCTACTTAAGGATTTTGTTTATTCCCTTCCTCTCCCCAAATTAGAGAAGTGTATATACAAGATGCAGGTCACTGACATCAAATAGTGAAAATAGGGGTTATACCATAGGGGAAGTACATACAAAGAAACAAAACAAAAATCACATGGTACATTATAATTACATTAGAAACAATAGCAAACACACACACACACACACACACACACACACACACACACACACACCCGTGTCCCTATCTTGAGGTTCATTTCACTTAATACGTCTTATGTGGCTATAAGAAATACATTTAAAAAAAAGAAAGAAATTAACACTTTATTTTATATTTGCAAAATCCATTATTATTTGGGAACATGTCATAGTGTTTGAAAACTAAGCAAATAAAGGTTGATCACAATATACATATACCTCCTTCAACTGCACACTTGTAATTTTCTCTGGGATTTTAAGAAACAGATAATGTGGTTTTCATCCTAATACAAACCAAATGACCTTACTAGTCACAAACACATCAAGATAACAAACAAGTAATGTGTAAGAACGGTTTATATTTAAATCCTTGCAGAATGGTCTAATTTTCGATTTCATTGTAATTTCCCTTTCAGTACAATATGTAATTGGGAATTACAGAATTCCAACCTGTAAATCTCTCTCTCTCTCTCTCTCTCTCTCTCTCTCTCTCTCTCTCTCTCTCTGTCTCTCTCTCTCTGTCTCTCTTTTTCTCTCTCTTTCTCTCTCTCTTTCTCCCTCTTTCTCTGTCTCTCTCATCTTCTCTCTCTCATTCTCTCTCTCACTCTCTCTATCAGTATTTATGATTGTTCCCATTAATATTAAGGCATTAATTATTTATATAGTTTTGTTTTGTAAGGTAAACTTGGTTCTATAAGAGACCCAAATGAATTTTGTTATGTTTTTGATTAACAAGGAATTCAATTTTGGAAAAAATATTTGGTACATTACATATATTTATACCCAAGTAACTACTGCTGCTTACAAGTATTCTGTAGTTTTTCCCAACATTTTCAATCATGGTTAGAAATTGTGCATAGTTGCCTTATACCAGTGGGTCACGCCTATAATCCTAGCTACTAATGAGGCTGAGATATAAACATTCTGGTCCAAAACGAGCCCAGGCAGGAAAGTCCATGAGACTCTTATCTGCAATTAACCACCTGAAATCCAGAAGTAGCACTGTGACTCAAGTGGTAGTGCACCAGGCTTCAGCTGAATTGCTGAGGGACAGCACCTAGGCCCAGAGTTCAAGCCCCATGACCAAAAAAACCAAGCACAAAAACAAAAACTTTTTTAACATGGTCAAAACACAGATAAAAATTCTGGGAATATATTGGCTGGCATACTTCATTCTTCCTTAAGCAAAAGTTCTTTGTGGTTGGATTTAGAAACTCTATTAGAAGATCATTTTTGCCATAGCCTCATTCTGGTTCAAGTTAAAGTGTGTGGCCTAAAAAAGGAGGTTTTGTGGTCAAGTTATGAAAATTTGTCTTAAATCATCACTGCAACTGAACACTGATCTCTGTTGTTGTGAAGTTCTTCACATCACTCGATAAAGTCATCTAAGATGACACAGACATTCACTTACAGCCTTTCAACAAATCTAAGCAGTCAGACTGAGCATGGTGGATATTGCTAATATGGGATGTAGCATGCGAGATGCAAAAGGAGGAACCTGAAGGGAGGCTTCAGACCACAGCAACTCAATTGCGTTGAACTCATGGCCCTGATGAATTCATGTTGAAGACCTTACCACTAAGTTTCCAAGGTTATGCTGTAGGACAATCCCTCTTATCATGTTCTACCAATATATTTGTTTCTAGACTATAATTGTATCTAACTAGATTAATCAAAACCTAAAAATCTGAAACATTCCAATATACTGGAATAAACATTCCTTTCCATCCTACACTCAGATATAGGGAGAATTCAAAAAGATGTTCTGGGGCTGGGTTATAGGTCAATGAGTGTACTTGCCTAGCTAATGAAATATCCTGGGTTCAATCCTCATTAACACAAAAGAAGAATAAAAATCAGATAGGAGGAAAAGCCCAGAAAGTGGAAAGTAATTCAAGTAAAACTCCTGAAACAAGGACAGACTCTCCTGGTATCTGTCAGGAAAAAGTAGAAGAAGAAAGGCCACCTCCTCCACCTGCCATAGCTACCAAGTGTGTTAGAACTGGACCAATCAAACCTCAGGCAATCACAACTGAAGAAACAAAACCATAAAGGCTGTGGTTTACTGCAGGATATTGCAGGATATTGAAGCGAGAATTGGGAGAAGGAAGATTGGTAGTGCCACCAGCCACATAGGTAAAATGGTCAGTGACATGTTGTGTAGAACTTGGAGAGATGCACATGGGAAACAGGAGCAATTACATTGACATACAGTTGCTGTACCAGTTAAAACGATCCTTTGCAAGCTAACACCTCAGTTGATGGACATATATGTTCAGCCAGTATGTATATAGAAATATGCACATAGTTCTCAAGTGCACACAACTCAGATCCAAAAGAAGGAAGAAAGTAATACTACAGAGGATAAAAAGTTCAAACTGAACCATGTGTTGGTCCCAGCTAATACATAAGAATGCTAATACTTTACCTCCCTTCCTTTCATTCGTTTTTTTTATATATTTATGATGAATATGGCTTGGAAGTGACCTAAATATAACTGGTGCTGGGTAGAGGAGCCTTAATTTTTATTTTGGAAGCTTGTTATTTTTATAACATGCTAATTGGATTGAACACAATCAAAATACCATAGTAACTGATCTCCCCTTCCTGGATGAATAAGCAAATGATTAAATATTAATGACACCATCCTTGAACATATCCAAATGTACACTGCCTGGTTGCATTGGCATCTCCTTCTATGGAGCTCTCACCATTCAAACATAATAGATTTGGTAAAATATTGTTAGGTTGAGTCTTACTTGCCTTCATTCAGTCATCTTTGTATGTATCCAGTAGTTGTGGGATAAGTTTTTTGCTTTGTTGTTTGTTTGTTTTTCCCTTCCTGCTCCTGCACTTCCATTTTCAGATGATTTATTGATGACGTTCAGTAAGAGACAGAGTATTAAAACTGTCCCACTGATGGAAGGAAATATTCGTGTGAATGCACATACACAAGCACAAAACCCTTAATCCTCCTTTTGGTTCTTCCAGGGGAGGAACCAAAGGTCCCCTTCCCTTTTGGTGGGCTCCCACTTGTCTTGAAAGGAGGCATCTGGCCATGATACCTGCGCTTGGGCGGACAGGAACCAAGAAGATGGAGGTCTAGGAGGTGAAGAACAATAGGCCCTTGGACAGGGAATTTTTATAGCACTTAGAAGCTGTGTTCAAGCCTCAGTACTGAAAGAAGAAAGAAAAGGAAGGGAAAAATGAGGAAAAAAAGAAGGAACTATTGTTTGAGTGCATTTATATATTAACTATACCTCATGGATAACCGTGATATGAATCTGTTACCCTAGATGCGGCCCATTCTAACCACCCATCTTCACAATAAACCTCTTCTCCAGTGCCAGAGGGTTTTGCCACTGCCAGGTGAATAGTTAGATGGAGTTCCTTTCCTGTAATCAGGTTGTGGGGAATGGTTACTCTAACCGACTGGGATTACCCATGACATAGCAGAGATGAGCATAGCACACAGCACATGGAGAGAGCCATAATGGACAGTCCTGTTTCCAGTTTAGGGGGCCCAACCCCTCTTCTTGCTCCTCTTTCCATTCTGCTAGGTTCCTGTCTCATACCTCTCCCCATCATCCCACCTCCCGCTTCCATCCGCTGGCCCATGGTCACCCCATGTTTCCCCCAACCCACCACCATTCTATGAGCCCTACTCTCCCTTTGTTGACCAGACAACTTATTGAAGCCAGATATCCCCTCAGGGCTGCATCCAGTCTCCTGATCCACCCTTCTCACTGCCAGAACTTTTACCTCCACTCCCACCTTCCTGGACCCACCCCTTCTGCCACCACCCCTTCTGGCCTCACTGCTTTCCCCTAACTGCCTGGTCCACCCCCTCCCTTGGGAACATATGCTTAGCATGGGGAATGTGCACATTCCCAGCACTCACTACCCAATGCCAGGTGCCACAATATTCTGAACATGAACTATGGCTGCCACAGAGAAGGAAGGCCCAGGTCATAATCTGCCCATCCTCCCTTCCTGGCTAAGGCCTGGACAGCCTCAGGGCTCTCTGGTTTACCTGAGTTTGCTGGCAGTTGCAGGACTGGAGATGAAGATCTTGCCTCCATCTCCTCAACCGGTGTTGCATCTTCCTGAGGGATCTTCAGCTTCAACACCTGGATCTCCATCTTTCTACTCAGTGTGGGCCCAGCTACAGACAATATCCCATGATGACCTCGATTTGAGGTAAGGGAACCCCCTCTCCTAAAGCCCTCTCTTTCCAGTTTCTTCTATGCTACCCTGTGGGAGTCTCCCATCTCAGGCCATCTTCAACTGAAGTGTGCCATCTCCTCTTCCTGGAACCCAATAGCCCCTGACAGGCTCCCCTTTCCCACCAACACCTGGCCCACCACAATCCCTTGTTCCTCATCACATGGGCCACCCATACCCCATTCCCTGGCCCTCTAGTGACCCTCAAACTTTCACTGGGTTAGGGATGTGTGGACCCAGCTGCCAGAGACAACCCTAGAGGACCCAGTTCCAATGTAATAGGGCCCCACTCCCACCAGTCTCCTTCTCCCCACACCTGTAGGTCTGAACCTCACCCTAAACTCGGCCCCACCCCTCTCAGTGTAGGAAAATTCATGGGTGAGAGGATGTAGCTCCTCCATAGAAGGAAGATAGGAGCTTAGAGTTCAACCCCATCCCCTTCTGGTTAGCCCCCAGTAGTCACGGTTGCTATGAAGCAACTGCTGCGCCTCCAGCAGTTGGAGGTGAGGAAGATGCCACCTCTCCCAACTGGTGCTGCATCTGTTAGAGGGACGTGGTTCCCCAGGCCCTCTTTGGCTTCACCAGCCAGCTGATCTCCACTTTCAAGGTCACTGTGGAGTCAACTGCTGGAGCAATCAGCAAAGACCCAGAGTCAATGTAAGTGAGTGCCACCTTTCACCCCCCTCCATTACCCTTTTCTCCATTCTCTCCTCTGCTCCTCAGCAGGAGCCATCCCTAGGACACGGCTCTTAAATGTTAAGTGGGCTGAACCTGTCTTCTTCTCCTCCTTTCTATTGCCAGGTTGTCCACCTGTGTCCTTCTTCCTCACTACACCTCCGCTATCCCCACCCCCACCCCATATTTCCCCTTCCCACAATCAATTGTTTCACCTGCCCACCCCAAACCATGCTTCCTCACTCCAGTTGCTTCCCTAACCTTTGCTTTCCTCACTCCATCCTCCATCCCTTGCTTCCTCTGCCACCCATTCCAATCCTTCCCCCATTCCTTCCCCTTCTGAGTGAGAGGATGTGCATGGCATGCACATATGAATGTGATGCAATTGGACTGAACCAAGGCAAAATAATCATTGGAGAAGGAAAGCAGGGGTTCAGAGTCTTTCCTGTCCACCATTTCACTTTGTAACATGCTTGTTTGCTCAGTTCCACTGCATCTGCTGGTACTGGAGCTAATATTGCTGACTCTTCAATGTCAACATGGAGGACCTCCACTTTCCTCGTGAGTGTGGGCCTAACTCCAGGAGCCATCCCTGGACAGCCATGAATTTAGGTAAGTGGGGCATAACTCCTCCCAGCTGATCCCCTCTCCCTGACCACCCTCAACCCCATTCACCTTAGACCCCAGTGTCCCACTCTCTCTTCTCTTCCCTGTCCACTTCCTGGTTCAACCCCTCCTGTGGGAACATGTTCAGGTGAGGGAATGTGTGTGTGTGTGTGTTTGTGTCCACACACAACACACAGAAGTGGTGCCAAACTGGTCTGAACCCAGTTGTGTTGGTTGCAGACTCAGAGATATATTCATATTAATATTACTGAGATTTGCATTACAATATAAGCAATATAGGTATTTTAAGGAATTGCCCTAGATACCTAATGGATGAAGAATGGAGTTTTCCCTGCCTCCCCTCCCAGCAAGGGTTGTAGAGCTTCAGAATTACTTGTTTACTCTATGTTCACTGGCATTTATGGGGTTTGAGGTGTAGCCCTTGCCTCCTTCTCTCAACAGGTTTTATGCCTGCCACAGCAGCTGGGGAAGCCTGAGTGATCTTCAGCTATACCACATGACCTTCCTGCTAAGTGTGGGCCTAGCTGTTGGAGCCATCCTCAGAGGACATCACGAGGTAAGTGAGAACCCTGTTCTTCATTCCTTGATTTTCCATTTTCAACTCTGACCCCTGTGGCAGCCATTCCAGGACAGCCCTATTTTGAGATAATTTGGTCCCACCCCCTTTTCCAGGTTCCATACCATCTGCCAGTCCTCCCTTCCCCTCCACCAAGTTGAGCTGAACATATGCTATAGCAGGTGCCAGAGAAAGAAGGTTGAGGACGGGAACTGCCCCATCTCCTCTCTTGGCTATGGCCTGTTTAGCTGGGGATCCCGGGGGTTATGTGTATTCAGAATATGTTCCTGGCTGCTTCAGGCCAATTCACAGTACCCTGAATACAGTATCCTCAAACTTGACATTCAAGTCAAACTCTATGAATTTATGATACTATTCCAAATTACTAAAATTTTTTGGATCTAGAAACCAAAAAAAATCCAACTTGTTATTTTAGTTCCAATTGATATCATGAAAGTAGAATATTGATCAGGAATAGAGGTAAGAAAACGAGACAATGAGGGAAAATGTAGAATACTGGATGTGCGTTAGAGATACAAAAATCATATCCTATAGGCTCATTTATTGAAAACTTGTCATCCTATATTGAAAGCTCAATTTACATATATAGTTACAGTTACTTTTCTTACCTATCACTTCTGATCACAAATCCTTTTATAAATTTTTATAGTACTTTTGAATAAATCACATTTTATTGTTAAAATACCTTACAGAGGGGTTACAATTACATGGGCAGGATAATGCGTACATTTCTTATCAAGTATTGCAGCCTCCTCCTTTGTTTACACTTCACATCCCTTCCCAGCCTCCCCACCCACACCCACACCCAATCCTCCCCCTTCTCCCCACCCACACCAACGTTGTAAAGCTCATTTTTGACATGACAACTTGTACTTCTCATTGTTGCAACAGGTCCACCTGTATCCTTAAACGACGTGTTTTCCCCCATCTCCTCCACAAGTTATACTGACATCAAATATAGTGAAAGCAGGGGTTATACTGTGGGGGAGGGACATACAAAGCAACAAAGTGATAATCTTATAAATGCGTTAGAAACAAATGCAAGAAAGAAAAAAAGCATTCAAATACATATCTAAGGGTTCATTTTCCTAACATCACATTATCTGACCTTTTCTGCTTGACTCATACATGTACTAGATATTGCAAATAAGGGAAACCATGGGACCTATGTTTCTTTGGGCCTTGCTTACTTCACTTAATGTAATTTTTTCCAAGTCTTTCCATTTCCTAACAAATGGGGCAATGTCTTTCTTTCTGATGGAGGTATAGAATTCCATTGTGTATATATACCACATTTTCTTGATTCATTCATCTACTGGGGGTCATCTGGTTTGGTTCCATATCTTAGCTATGGTAAATAATGCTGCAATAAACATAGTTGTGCTGGTAGCTTTAGTGTGGTGTTGTTTGTAAACATTTGGGTAAATGCCCAAAAGTGGGATTGCTGGGTCATAAGGGAGCTCTATGTGAAGTCTTTTGGGGAATCTCCATACTACTTTTCAAAGTGGTTGAACAAGTTTACATTCCCACCAACAATGAAGTAAGGTTCCCTTCTGTCCACGTCCCTTCCAGCATCTGTTGTTGTTAGAGTTCTTGATTTTTGCCATTCTAACTGGTGTGAGGTGGTATCTCAATGTTGTTTTGATTTGCATTTCGTTTATAGCTAGGGATGTTGAGCATTTCTTCATGTGTCTATTGGCCATCCTTCTTTCTTCTTCAGAGAAGTTTCTCTTTAAGTCTTTAGCCCACTTATTTATTGGGCAGTTGTTTCTTTGAGGATTTATTTTAGGGGAATTTAATTTTTTGAGTTCCAAGTATATTTTAGATATGAGACCCTTGTCTGTTCTATGGCTAGTGAAGATCTTCTCCCAATCCGTGGGCTTTCTATTGATCTTGCTAGCTATGTCCTTTGCCATGCAGAAGCTCTGCAACTTTATGCAATCTCATTTGTCCAAACTTTCTTTAATTTGTTGTGAAAATTTCGGCCTGCTCCAAGGAGACCTAGGGTTTCTCCCATTCCATCCTGTAATGTTTTCAGAGTGTCTGCTTTGACTTCGAGGTCTTTGATCCATTTTGAGTTGATTCTGGTGCAGGGTGATATGTAAGGATCTAGCTTTAGTTTTCTACAAGTAGTTAACCAATTTTGCCAGCACCATTTACTGAAGAGGCTATCTTTGTTCCATTCTATTGTTTTAGCTCCCTTATCGAATATTAGATGGCTATAGGTCTGTGGGTTCATTTCTGGGTTTTCAATTGTATTCCATTGGTCCTGAGGTCTGTTCTTTGCCAGTACCAAGCTGTTTTGATTACTATGGCTTTATAGTAGAGTTTGAAATTTGGTATTGGTATTCCTCCAGCAGTATTGTTTCCGTTGAGGAGCGTTTTTGGTATTCGGGGACTTTTATTGTTCCATATGAATTTTTGGATTGCATCTTCTATTTCCTTCCCATCTCCTCCCCTCCCCACTACCCCAACCTTCCCCATGTCAAAGTTGTAACGTACATTTTTCAACATAATGTCTTGTACATCTCATTGTTGCGATGGATCCACCCGTATCTTTATTTAAACAATTTGTTTTTTCCCTTCCCCTCCACAAATTATATCAACATCAAATACAGTGAAAACAGGGAATATACCGTGGGGGAAGGACATACATAGCAACAAAGAAATCATCTCATAAATATATTAGAAAGAATAGCAAGATAGGGAAACCATTTGAGTCCTTATCTTGGGGATCATTTCACCTAACATCAATTTATCTGACCGTTTCTGGTTGTCTCAGACATATAGTAGTTATTGCAAATAAGGGAAACCAAGGGACCTATGTTTCTTTAGGCCTGTAGTACTTCAATTAATATAATTTTTTCCAAGTGTTTCCATTTCCTAACAAATGGGGCAATGTCATTCTCTCTGATGGAGGCATAGAATTCCATTGTGTATAAATAAGAAGTGGGCTAAAGACTGACAGAGAAACTTCTCTGAATTGGAAAGAAGGATTGCCAATAGACATATGAAGAAATGCTCAAACTCCCTAGCCATAAAAGAAGTGCAAATCAAAACAATATTGAGATATCACCTCACTACAGTTAGAATGGCTATAACCAAGAACTCTAATAACAACAGATGCTGGAGGGGATGTCGACAGAAGGGAACCCTAGTGCATTGTTGGTGGGAGTGTAAATGTGTTCAACCACTTTGGCAAGCAGTATGGAAGATTCTCAAAAGATTCCTCATAGAGCTCCCCTATGACCCAGCAATCCCACTTTTGGGCATTCACCCAAAAGATCACAAATAAGACTATACTAAATCAACCAGCACGTCTATGTTTATTGCAGCATTATTTACCATAGCAAACTCAGATATCCCTCAATAGATAAATGGATAAATCACACTTTTTGAATGTTATCATCTTAACGACAGTATGCTTCTACATCTTTCATTCTATGTTTCAAACTTTTATATTTTTTCTTTCTCTGTTTGCTGAGTAAATGTATTCCTGGAAACGATATTCACAGCAAATCTGGGTGTAATTTTCAATTTTAAAATTTCAAATATAATACAAACTTTGTTTTGACTAGTCATTTTCTAAAAATGAGTGATATTCATGAACACTAATATTTTTGTGCCTTTAAGTAAATTGAGACTTGGGTTGTTCTTATGTCTAAGTGACTTAATCATTAGATTAATCATGTATAAACATGTGCATTACACTTTTTTATTTTAATATATAAAATAGTCTCCAAGGATTTACTTTAAAGTGATAATGGGAGGGTTTGTCTTCCTGTTACAAACTTTATATTTATTGCAGTAAAAGTACTTGAAATACATGATGTTTACTGGAGCAATATAAAAGATGAGAACATATTTCTAAAAAGAATGGATTTATTGATTAAAACATAGAAAAGACTAAAATAGGTTTCTTCCTTGAGACTGCATAAATTTCTTATGAATGTAGCTCAAGATGAGACTCAGAGATTTTTTCATATTAATATTACTGAGATTTACATCACAATATAAGCAGTAGTGATATTTTAAGGAATTGGTCATTCAAAGCTTTAGATAGCTAATGAAGAATGGGATTGAAAATAGTAGAGGAAAACAATCAACGTACAGCTATTGTGATTTTATAATACTAATATGAAAGAAGTGGCACTTTCCCCTTTCTGAATAAGAAAGTTTAGCCAGTAATTTCAAAGTAAGGCATCAGTTGTAATGAGTCTAAAGTCTTTTCCTCCAAGATATCCAAGAGTACTATACTCATCCTCTGAAGAGTAAATAAGTAATTATTTTAATTAGCTTTCTTAATATTAATTTACTTGTAGCAAATTGTTTTAAATGTTTACTCCCTTTCCTTCAATGTAATAAGATACATTTCATATTCTTTCACTTTATACAAGCCTGAAATCACTATTTCAAAGTAACAGAAACAGAAAAACAAAAATAACCTGATACAATATCATCAATCCTAAATTATATGAAAAAATCGACAATATAAAAAATAAACCTGAGGAAGAGGAAAATCAATGGCAGGATTACAACAGAAATTACTCTAGCTCTCTCTAATCAATCAGAGATTTAGAGTCCTAGCAGGTACTACATTTCTAGAGGTTCACACCACGGCAGCTACAATTATATATAGATACACAATTCAAAAGAAGATTTTATACTGTCTTCAAAAGAAAATGGAAATGTATGAAAAGATATTTAGTCAGGCAGGTGACTGTTTTGACTGTGTTGGCCAACATATTCAAAACACAACTAAAGTGTGGAATAAAAGGACCACATGGGACAAAAGAAGGAACAAAAGTGGACAAGACAGAGTTACATCCAAACACAGAGACAATTCACCATACCACTGGACAGTCCAAACTCTCACTGGAACCACAAATATTAACATCACAACATCTCACCACAACTGACCTCTACTCCTCCACTTAATGATCTAAACAAAAACCTAATTCCAGAACAACAAATAACAACAGAAGATCAAACTAACACCTGGCAAATCAACCAAGAACATAGAGTCACATATTAAGATCATAGATACTCCAAATGAGAAGGAAGAAATCCTCCAAATGGACAGAACAAATCAGAAAAATACAAGAAAAATGATGTCAAGGTAGTATAATTCACAAAGTTAATAAACAGGCATTAGAACAGACAATCAAGGACCTGGAAGATAGTTTTCAAAAAACATTACAAATACTGCTGAAAAATGTGATTAATGAAAACATGCAAAACCTTTACAAGGAAATTTGTAAATAAGATGATACCAACCAAAGATTAGCAAAATAACTCATGGAGACTGCAAACAAAGATAAATAAATTCTGAGAAGACAAGGTAGTTCATGGAAAAAACAGTTGGTATCGATGGTATGATCAAACAAGATTCATTCTAGAATAAAATTGGATTCACTATATTTGTCAATAAACATAATACAAACCATCAGCAGAAGCAGGAAGAAGAAGCACATGATTGCCTATACGGATATAGAAATTGTTTTTAACAAACTCCAATACCCCTTTATGATTAAAAGGTCTGAGAAACTAGTAATGCATGGAACTTTCCTCGATATAATACAGAGATGTATATGACAAAGAGATAATTAGCATGTGCCTAACGGTGGAAGCATGAAGACATTAAAATCAGGAATGAGACAAGGATATCTACTCTCTCCACTACTCTTCAATATAGTAGTGGACTGTCAGGCAAGAGCTATAGGCAAGAGAAAAACATAAAGGGGCTCTAAATAGGGAAAAAATAAAACTATCCCTTTTTTCAAATTAAATGCTCCTGTATTTAAATGACCCTATAGCTTCCTCCCCCAAGTTAGTAAAGGTGATACGAACCTTCAGCAATGTAGCAGGGTATAAAACCCACAAGAATCAGTAGGTTTTCTGTGTTACCAACAATGGGAAGATCCGCGCTGAAATCCAAAATAAAACCTCAAATGTTTTAGCCTCAAAATCAAATCATATTAAACGAAACAAAACAACAACAACAAAGCTAGGAATTAATAAAAATAAAAATGAGAAGGACCTCTACTGTGAAAACTTTAAAGCCTTTCAATGCTCTTGGTTGGAAGAAATAACATTGTGAAAACTGCAATACTGCCCCCAAACAATTGACAATGTAATACCCATCAAAATCCCAACAATATTCCTCAATGCCGTAGAGAAAGCAATCCAAGATCAAGAAAATGTCGCATACATACACAATGGAATTCTATGCCTCCATCAGAAAGAATGACACTGCCCCATTTGTTAGGAAATGGAAAGACCTGGAAAAAATTATATTAAGTGAAGTAAGCCAGGCTCAGATAAACATAGGTCCCATGTTTTCCCTTATTTGCAATGTCTAGTATATGTCTGAGTTAAGCAGAAAAGGTCAGATAAGTTGATGTTAGGGGAATGAACCCTAAGATATGTACTCAAATGTTTTTTTTTTCTTTCTTGCCATTGTTTCTAACACAGTTATAAAATTATTTCCTTGTTGTTTCATATATCCTTCCCCCACAGTATAACCCCTGCTTTCACTGTATTTAATGTTGTTATAACTTATGGAGGGGAAGGGGAAAAACAAATCGTTTAAATAGGGATACGGGTGGATCCATTGCAACAATGAGATGTACAAGTCATTATGTGGAAAACAAACTTTACAACTTTGGTTCGGGATGGGGGTGATGGAGGGGTCGTGGAGGGGGCGGGGGAGGATGGGAAGGGATGGGAAGGGTAAACAAAGGAGGAGGCTACAATGCTTGATAAGAAATGTACTCATTATCTTGCCTATGTAATTGTAACCCCTCCGTACAGTATTTTCACAATAAAAAACCATTTAAAAATAAATAAAGAAGAAAGCAATCCAAATTTAATATAGAATTACAAAATTACATATGATACATGAACTCCTGGGCCTATAGTCATCTTACACACACACACACACACACACACACACACACACACGCACACACATACACACAATGGAATTCTATTCACCTCTCAAAAAGGAAGATTTTTCACCGGTCATCAAGAAAATGAAAGTTTGGGAAAATTACATTAAGAGAAAGGAATGCAGACTTAAAGAAATTTAATTTTCATGGATTCATTAATTTATGGTAGCTAGAAGATGCATACAAAACTTTAAGCCAGATTCTACCTCACCCCAGTTAGAATGGCCATTATCAAGAAAACTAACAATAGCAAATACTGGCATGGATGTAGCCAATTGGAACTTTATTATATTGTTGATGGGAAATTAAAATTTTTCTTTTTTTATTGTGAAATTACTGTACAGAGGAGTCGCAATTACATGGGAAAGATAATGAGTATATTTCTTATCAAGCATTGTAGCCTTCTCCTTCGTTTCCCCTTCCCATCCCTTCCCCTCTTCCCCCTGCCCACCCTTCTCCTCCCCCCACCCCGCACAAAAGTTGTAAATTTCCTTTCTGACATAACGATTTGTACATCTCATTGTTGCAATAGGACCAACTGTATCTCTATTTAAACGATTTGTTTTTCCCCTTTCCCTCCACAAATTATAACAATAGCAAATACAGTGAAAGCAGGAGTTATACTGTGGGGGAGGGACATACAAAGCAACAAAGAAATATTTTTATAAATGTGTTAGAAACAATCGCATGAAAGAAAAAAAAACATTTGAATACATATCTTAGGGTTCATTTCCCTAACATCACATTATCTGACCTTTTCTGCTTGATTCAAACATATACTAGATATTGCAAATAAGGGAAACCATGGGACCTATGTTTCTTTGGGCCTGGCTTACTTCACTTAATATAATTTTTTCCAAGTCCTTCTATTTCCTAACAAATGAGGCAATGCCATTCTTTCTGATGGAGGCAGAAAATTCCATTGTGTATATATACCACATTTTCTTGATCCATTCATCTACTGAGGGGCATCTCGGTTGGTTCTAAATCTTAGCTATAGTAAATAATGCTGCAATAAACATAGTTGTGCTGGTAGCTTTAGTGTGGCCTTGTTTGTAAACATTTGGGTAAATACCCAATAGTGGGATTGCTGGGTCATAGGGGAGCTCTATGTGGAGTCTTTTGAGGAACCTCCATACTACTTTCCAAAGTGGTTGAACAATTTTACACTCCCACCAACAATGCAGTAAGGTTCACTTCTGTCCACATCCCCTCCAGCATCTGTTGTTATTAGAGTACTTGATTATAGCCATTCTAAGTGGGATGAGGTATCTCAATGTCGTTTTGATTTGCATTTCTTTTATGGGTAGGGAGGTTGAGCATTTCTCCATGTGTCTATTGGCAACCTTCTTTCCTCTTCAGAGAAGTTTCTCTTTAAGTCTTTGCCCACTTATTTATTGGGCAGCTGTTTCTTTGAGACTTTGTTGTTGGGGGATTTAATTTTTTGAGTTCCATGTAAATTTTAGATATGAGACCCTTGTCCATTGTATGGTTAGTGAAGATCTTCTCCCAATACGTGGGGTTTATATTGATCTTGCTAGCTATGTCCTTTGCCATGCAGAAGCTCTTCAATTACATGTGATCCCATTTGTCCAACCTTTCTTTGATTTGTTGTGTTTCTGAGTCTCCAATTAGAAAATTTCAGCCTGCGTCAAGGAGACCTAGGGTTTCTCCTATTCCATCCTGTAATCTTTTCAGAGTGTCTGCTTTGACTCCAAGGTCTTTGATCCATTTGGATTTGTTTCTGGTACAGGGTGATATGTAAGGATCTAGTTTTAGTTTTCTACAAGTAGTTAACCAATTTTGCCAGCACCATTTACTGAAGAGGCTGTCTTTCTTCCATTCTTGTTTTTTTTTAGCTCCCTGTTCAAAAATTAGATGGCTATAGGTTTGTAGGTTCTTTTCTGGTTTTTCAATTCTATTACATTTGTCCTGAGGACTGTTCTTGTGCCAATACCAAGCTGTTTTGATTACTATGGCTTTTTAGTAGAGTTTGAAATTTGGTATAGATCTTCCTCCAGCAGTATTTTTTCTATTGAGGATCGTTTTTGCTCTCCGGGGTCTTTTATTGTTCCATATGAATTTTTGGATTGCCTCTTCTATTTCTTTGAAGAATGAAGTTGGAATTTTTATAGGTATCACATTGAATTTGTAGATAGCCTTGTGAAGTATTGCCATTTTCACGATGTTCATCTTTCCGATCCAAGACCATGGGAGTTTTTGCCCCTTTCTAAGTTCTGTATTGATTTCTTTTTCAAGTTTTTAAAGTTTTCATCATAGAAGTCCCTCACTTCTTTGCTTAAGTTAATTACTAGGTATTTTATTTTTTGTGAGGCTATTATGAATGGAGTTGCTTTCCTAATTTCAGCCACACTTTTCTCATTGTTGGCATACAGAAACGCAATTGATTTTTGTGGGTTAATTTTACACCCTGCTAATTTGCCAAAATTTTGAATCAGCTTGAGTAATTTGGGAGTGGAATCTATGGGATTCGTTAAATACAAGATCATGCATCTGCAAAGAGGGATTGTTTTACATCTTCTTTCCCTATTTGGATCCCCTTTATGTTTGCATCTTGTCTTATTGCTGTAGCTAGGCTTCTAATACTGGATTGAAGAGAAGTGGGAAAGAGGAATTTTAAAAAGCACAAATTTCATCACCAAGAGCTGTCCGCAAAACGTAACAAGTTTCTAATACAGCAAAAATGAATGAATGGTTTGGAACTCCAAGAAATACTTGAATTGACACATTATCAGAAAGTGTAACCAGGCAAGCACTTTTATTTTTAAATTTTTGGGGGGAGTCTGGTCGTGGGCCTGAACTTTGGGCCTGGGAGCTGTCCCTCAGTTCTTCAGCTCAAGGTTAGCACTCTACCACTTGAGCCACAGAGCCACTTCCAGCTTTTATTTCCTGCTTATGTGGTGTTGAGGCATTGAACCCAGGGCCTCATGCATGCAAGACAAGCGCTCTACCACTGAGCCACCTTCCCAGCCCCTAGGCAAGCACTTTTAAGAAATGCAGCTACTAGATTTCTCATTGAGGGCTTTCATAACACTGTGAAATACAAGTCAGAACCTCATTGAAGACTAGACAGTTTTCCCTCACCTTTCTGTCAAGCTCAGTTATTATCAATCAACATATAGCTAATCTTGAATAATCCTCTAATAAGAAAATGTTGATGGAGTGTTTATATGCAGAAAAGCTCGGAAGGCTAACTTTTTCCAATTGGCCTGAATGGTTGAGCCCCACACTATTATCCCAAGTCCATACGGACTCCAGGCATAATTCCAGGTATGTGTGAACACCTTTGATGTTCAGGGAGGGCAATCCACCTAGGCCCAGTTGTAAACACCCCATCTCAGACCCAACTGAAAGTCCTCCATCTTTCTTGACCTAGGGGCTTTTCATTAACCTCTACCTCCTTGATCAGATCTCCTATAAAACACTGATCCTGTGCCAGCTACCTCACACAACCTCTATCCTGCTGGAAGGGCTGTGCCCCTGGCTTTTCCTCAATAAAGAGTCCTTTCTGTTGGTGATCAAGTCAGGCCTATTCCTTTTCCGTTCTCCTCCATTTTCCTAACGTATGGTGCTGACACCCAGGAGATAAAAAGCACCAGGAGTAAGTAGGTGCCCTCTGCCAAGGGGCCACCCACCTCCTTGCCACCTCTCACGGAGCCTTTCTGCTACCTTCCTCCTCCTTCCAAGGCTTTTCTTCATCAGAAGCACAGAGCCCTCTGAGCTTACTTTGGGCTAAACAGACACCTGAAAAACCTCCCAGCCTTTGCTTTTGTAAGCAGTGCAAACAGTGGATGGCCACGCTGCTGTGGCTTGAGGTATTATTGCCCCTCTGCGTAAGCTCAGAAAAGGCCTTATCTCTCCCCCTATTCTCTATCCTTTACCCTGTCCCTGGACTCTGATCTCCAGGCAGGAGGCTCTTCGCTGTTTGACTGGTTTCACCCAATACCTAAAAGCCTTCAGGACAAGGTAACTGACATGGACACCAGGAGGGCAGGACTTCCTCCCTTCTTTCTTGTCTGTGGGGTCCAGAGACTCCAGAAGTCTCTTCTTTCCTTATACCCTTATACCCTTTAATAAGGACCTTTGGGGATGCCCTCTCTTAATTATTGGGATCCATCCGTCTGGCTTCCCAAAGCGCCAGCATTGCCTGTAGCATCAGGACAGGCTCCATAGTCCTACCAAAATTTCCAAATTGTCTCCCAGAGACACCCCATTGGCATGCCTGCTGTCTACACTTAAGACTCTGGGCTGACTGATTTACAGTCATAAAAAAATGAAACTGACTTGTTTTTATTCCAAAATCTGGTCTCATTACCATGGCACTGCTGACCTAAATTCAGAACCTTAGGTTTTACTCTTGCTGATTTAAACAATTCTCCAATGAAACTGGGAGGAGTCTGAGGTCCCCTAAACATAAGCCCTCCTCAAGCTCTGCTCCAGAAAATCCTCCCTTTGCTTGTTCTGTTCGGGCCACCAAGTCCTTCTCTGACCTCCACTCCAGAGGGCTCCCTCTCCACTCTCCTGCCTTGCTCACCAAGCCCTTCTCTGCCAGGAGCCACCCAACGTTTCCTCTAAAAAAGTAACTCCTTATCTTGTAGCAACTGAATCTGTCTCTCTCCCCCTCTCCATTTCCCTCTATCTCTCTTTTCTTTGATGACCTCCATCACAAAAGAACCTTTTCTCCTTCCTTGCTCTTCTAACTACACTCTTGGTATTTGCAGTTGGTCCATATTCTCTAGGCTAAAACTGTGTCTGTTTCAAGCGAACTCCTTTTGCTGACCCCGGTCTCTGTGCCTGCCTGTCTGCATGCTTGTGTAGCTGACACAAGGTGGGGGTGGGCATAGGCCTCCAAAGGTAAAACAACAAGCTATGAGTCCTGTTAAAAATCCCTCTAAACAAACCCCTCCATACTTATATATTTCTCAACCCTCTTCTATGGCTAATACACCTTCGTTCCTTCCAGACCATAATTAAATGGTCCTCTGGTCTGGACATTTCGTTAATCTGTTACTGACAGAGGCTGGCTGACAAACACACTGAGGACATCCTCTGTCTTTTGCTGCTCTCTCTCTTTACCACCCTGAAATCCCATAGTAGAAACAAGCCAATCCTTCTTCTCTTAGGGACTTAGACAATAATACAGTCCTTTCCTCTTTCCTGAGTCCACTCACTTCAAAATCTAGATTCTTAATTTCTCCTCTAAATGGCTACCAAAGAAAAATCCCTCCCTCTCACCTCTTCCAATAACTTTATCCAATTATTCAAACACTAGCTTTTCAGTAACTTCATTATGCCACATCCTCCCTTTAAATGTCTTCATGGTTAAAAGTTCTATCTTTTCCCCCTTACAAACCTGTTCAACCACCTCCTCCCCCAATTCTCTCTACATGCCTTGGAAGCTGATCCTAGCAAGAGACAAAGACCACATGATGGGTTTTTCTTCAACCCCCACGCTTCCACCAACCTATCTCCTCTCTACTCTTCACTCTTCTAGTGGTTAAAATGTTCAATTTAAAATTCTAAACCACCTCATAACCAAAATTGATTTAAAGGGTTCCTTCTCTTGTTGTCAATGTTTGTTTAAAGGTGGAAATTCTGTTTGTCAAAATATGCCTTGCATTTTGTTTGTTATTGCCTTGAACACATGGTTTTTATCATATTGGTCAAAACAATATCACTTTGCCATTGGAATTCCAAAAAATCTTATGGCCGATTTTCATTTCTTTAAAAACCTACGCGCCTTAAAACGTTTAAGTGTGTGTGTGTGTGTGTGTGTGTGTGTGTGAGAGAGAGAGAGAGAGAGAGAGAGAGAGACAGAGACAGAGACAGAGACAGAGACAGAGACAGACAGAGAGAGAGACAGAAAGCACGTTCAACATAATCTCATTATAATACATAAAAACTGTGTAAAAATTATCTTCTTATAATTCTTTGTAGTGATATTTCTCAACAAATGTGCTGTTTGTTATAAGAAAACATCTTTTTCAAGGGTAGTAGTAAAAGTATTGAGACCCAGCTCAGCTCCTAGCCAGCTGTGAGGATAAACACCGGTAAGGAGCTAAAAATTTTCTAAAAATGTTTGTTCCACATATTTGTTTCTGTCAGAAAATTTAAGTATGTAGAAGATGG
>NW_024872441.1:0-29804 GCF_019054845.1 Dipodomys spectabilis | reverse complement strand
AGTGCCCAGGCCCAGAGTTCAGGCCCCACTACCGGACCAAAAAAAAATTGAAAAAAAGAAAAAAAAGATAGGCCTATTCAGATACAAGAAGCTTTTAGAACTCCAAACATACCAGACCAGAATAGGACATCCCACCGTTACATTATAATCTACACAGGATCAACTCAGACCAAGGTAAACATCCTTAAAGCCCTCAAGGAGAAAAGGATAATCACCTATAAAGGGAAACCAATTAGAATCACCTCAGATTTCTCAGCAGAGACAATCAAAGCAAGAAGAGCCTGGAATGCACCAAACTGAGAATCCAAGAACCATAGGAAGAACCCAGTTTTCGCAGCCCCCAAGAAGGTGGATAACATGGCGGGAACTCCCAAATACCTCTCAGTCCTTTCTCTTAACGTTAACGGACTGAACTCTCCAATTAAGCGACATAGACTGTCTAGTTGGATTAAAAAACAAGACGCTTCTATCTGCTGCCTTCAGGAGTCACATCTTGCCCGTAAAAACAAACACATTTTCAATGTTAAAGGTTGGAACAAAATCTAGCAAGCAAACGGCCGCTTAAACAGGCAGGAGTTGCAATCCTATATCAGATAAAATAGACTTCAAATTAAGATTCGTGAGAAGAGATAAAGAAGGTCACTACATACTAATTAAGGGATCTTTACTTCAGGAGGATATTAAAATTCTAAATATCCACTCGCCAAACAATGGAGCACCCAAATTCATCCAAGAAACATTACTTTCCCTCAAATCCTATATAAATCCAAAGACATTAATTGTTAGGGATTTTAACACACCACTCTCCCCACTAGATAGATCAACTCGGCAAAAACTCAACAGAGAAACTGCAGATTTAAACAGCTGCATAGATCAACTAGATTTAACACATATCTACAGAACATTTCACCCAGCAGCATCAGAATACACGTTTTTCTCAGCAGCACATGGAACATTTTCTAAAATAGACCACATTTTAGGCCACAAAGCAAACTTGTCTAAATCCAGAAACATTGAAGTTATACCTTGCATTCGCTCTGACCACAAGGGAATAAAATGAGAACTCAACACCAAAAGCCACCAAAGAAAGTCCAGAAACATATGGAGGCTGAACATACTGCTGAATCACGAGTGGGTCATGGAACATATTAGAAAAGAAATTCAAATGTTCATGCTATTCAACATAAATGAACACCAAATTACCAGCTCCTCTGGGACACAGCAAAGGCAGTACTCAGAGGCAAGTTTATAGCACTGCGCTCCTACATCAACAAATTGGAGAAATCTGTACCAATAATTTAATTACACATCTACACCTCCTTGAAAAAGAGCAACAAGATAAACCCCAATCCAGTAGATGGAAAGAAATAATTAAAATTAAATCAGAATTAAATGAATTAGAATCCAAAAAAACTATAGAAAGAATCAACAAAACAAAGAGTTGGTTCTTCGAAAAAATTAACAAAATTGACAGACCCTTAGCAAATCTTATCAAGAAAATGAGAGAACACACCCAAATAAATAAACTCAGAGACGAGAATGGAAACATCACCACGGAAACAACCAAGATTCAGAATATTATAAGGGAATACTTCTCAAAACTTTATGCTAATAAGTTTGAGAACTTGACAGAAATTGACTTTTTCCTAGCAAAAATTGACATGCCAAAACTAAACCAGATGAGTTAAACCAGCTTAACAGGCCCATATCAAGCATTGAAATAGAAACAGCAATAATAGACCTCCCAGCTAAGAAAAGTCCAGGACCGGATGGTTTTACAGCGGAATTCTACAAGGCCTTCAAAGCAGAGCTCACACCAATACTCCTCCAACTCTTCAATGAAATTGAAAGAAATTTCACTACCGAACACATTCTATGAAGCCATCATAACCCTCATCCCAAAACCAGGCAGGGACTCATCAAAAAAGAGAACTATAGACCCATTCTTTGATGAACATTGATGCAAAACTTCTCAACAAAATTTTTGTCAACCGACTTCAGCAATTCATCCAAAAAATCATACACCACAATCAAACAGGATTCATTTCAGGGATGCAAAGCTGGTTCAATATACGCAAATCAATTAATATTATGCATCACATCAAAAGGAGCAAAGATAAGAACCACATGGTTATCTCAATAGATGCAGAAAAAGCATTCAACAAGATCCAAAACCCCTTTATGATGAAGGTTTTGGAAAAATTAGGAATCCATGGAACATTCCTCAATACAATAAAGTCTGTAAATGACAAACCTACAGCCAGCATTATACTTAACGGTGTAAAACTAAAGCCATTTCCACTTAAATCAGGAACAAGACAAGAATGTCCACTATCTCCACTTCTCTTCAATCTAGTATTAGAATGCCTAGCTACAGCAATAAGACAAGATGCAGACATAAAGGGGATCCAAATAGGGAAAGAAGAAATAAAACTCTCCCTCTTTGCACACGACATGATCTTGTATTTAAAGAATCCCATAGACTCCACTCCCAAATTACTCAAGCTGATTCAAAACTTTGGCAAAGTAGCAGGTTATAAAATTAACCCCCCAAAATCAATAGCTTTTCTGTATGCCAACAATGAGAAAAGTGTGGCTGAAATTAGGAAAGCATCTCCATTTGTACTAGCATCACAAAAATTAAAATACCTAGGAATTAACTTAACCAAAGAAGAGAAGGACCTCTATGATGAAAACTTTAAAATCTTGAAAAAGGAAATCAACACAGAACTTAAAAAATGGCAAAACCTCCCATGCTCCTGGATTGGAAAGGTTAACATCATGAAAATGGCAATACTTCCAAAGACTATCTACAAATTCAACGTGATACCTATCAAAATTCCAACCTCATTCTTCAAGGAAATAGAAGAGGCAATCCAAAAATTCATATGGAACAATAAAAGACCCCTAATAGCAAAAACGCTCCTCAATGGAAAGAACACTGCTGGAGGAATATCAATATCAAATTTCAAACTCTACTATAAAGCCATAGTAATCAAAACAGCTTGGTATTGGCATAAGACCAGACCTCAGGACCAATGGAAAAGAATTGAAAACCCAGAAATGAACCTACAGACCTATAGCCATCTAATCTTCGATAAGGGAGCTAAAACAATAGAATGGAAGAAAGATGGCCTCTTCAGTAAACGGTGCTGGCAAAATTGGTTAACTATTTGTAGAAAACTAAAGCTAGATCCTTATATATCAACCTGCAGCAGAATCCACTCCAAATGGATCAAAGACCTCGAAGTCAAAGCAGACACTCTGAAAACATTACAGGATGGAATAGGAGAAACCCTAGGTCTCCTTGGCTCAGGCCGAAATTTTCTGAATAGAGACCCGGAAACACAACAAATCAAAGAAAGGTTGGACAAATGGGATTGCATAAAGTTGCAGAGCTTCTGCATGGCAAAGGACATAGCTAGCAAGATCAATAGAAAGCCCATGGATTGGGAAAAGATCTTCACTAGCAATACAACGGACAAGGGTCTCATATCTAAAATGTACTTGGAACTCAAAAAATTAAATCCCCCAACAACAAATCCTCAAAGAATCAACTGCCCAATAAATAAGTGGGCGAAAGACTTAAAGAGAAACTTCTCTGAAGAAGAAAGAAGGATGGCCAATAGACACATGAAGAAATGCTCAACCTCCCTAGCCATAAAAGAAGTGCAAATCAAAACAAGTTTGAGATACCACCTCACTCCAGTTAGAATGGCTACAATCAAGAACTCTAACAACAGATGCTGTAGGGGATGTGGACAGAAGGGAACCTTACTTCATTGTTGGTGGGAATGTAAACTTGTTCAACCACTTTGGAAAGCAGTATGGAGGTCCCTCAAAAGACTTCACAAAGAGCTCCCCTATGACCCAGCAATCCCACATTTGGGCATTTACCCAAATGTTTACAAACAAGACCACACTAAAGCTACCAGCACAACTATGTTTATTGCAGCATTATTTACCATAGCTAAGATATGGAACCAACCAAGATTCCCCTCAGTACATGAATGGATCAAGAAAATGTGGTATATATACACAATGGAATTCTATGCCTCCATCAGAAAGAATGACATTTCCACATTTGTTAGGAAATGGAAAAACTTGGAAAAAATTATATTAAGTGAAGTAAGCCAGGCCCAAAGAAACATAGGTCCCATGGTTTCCCTTATTTGCAATATCTAGTATATGTATGAGTCAAGCGGAAAAGCTCAGATTATGTGATGTTAGGAAAATGAACCCTTAGATCTGTATTTTAATGTTTTTTCTTTCATGCATGTGTTTCTAACGCATTTATAAGATTATTTCTTTGTTGCTTTGTATGTCCTTCCCGCACAGTATAACCCCTGCTTTCACTATATTTGATGGCAGTATAACTTGTGGAGGAGATGGGGAAAAACAATTCGTTTAAGGATTCAGGTGGACCTGTTGCAACAATGAGAATTACAAGTTGTCATGTCCAAAACGAGCTTTACAATGTCTGTGTGGAGCGGTGGGGAAGGGGAAGGATTGGGATGGGGGGGTGGGGGGAGGTTGGGCAGGGATGTGAAGGGTAAACAAAGGAAGAGACTGCAATGGTTGCTAAGAAATGTATGCGTTATCCTGCCCATGTAATTGTAACCCCTCTGTACAGTATGTTCACAAATAAAATAAAATTAAATTTAAAAAAACCAAAGGGGGGAAAAAAAAAGAAAAGAAGAAGAAAAACTTGATATAATACATTGATATCAGCAAAGTCAACACAAAAAATAGATCTCTTGTTTCTATATCTTGGAGTTCATTTTGATAGGCATCATTTTATAAGGTCCTATGTCCATAGCTACTGAGCTAGTGTGTTCCTGTGCTAGGAACTATCCTAGACATAATCTAATTGTTACAAATGAGGGAAACCATGGAGCCTATGTTTTGGGAGTCTGGCTCACTTCACTTAAAATGATTTTTTCCAAGTCTTTCCATTTCTTTACAAATAGGACAATGTCATTCTTTCTGATGGAAGTCTAGAATTCCAGTGTGCATATATTCCTCATTTTCTTGATCCATTCATCTATTGAAAGGCATCTGGGTTGGTTCCATACCTTAGCTATGGTCAATAATACTGCAATGTTATGTTAGCTTTAGTGTGGCCTTGCTTGTGATAATTTGGATAAATTCCTGGAGTGGGATTGCTGAATCATAGGGGATTTATATGTTTAATCTTTTGAGGAACCTCCATGATGCTTTCCAGAGTGGTTGAGCCACTTTACAATTCCATCAACAGCATAGTAACGTTCCCTTTTGGCCACATTCTCACCAGCATCTATTATTATTTGTTTTCTTGATAATGGCCATTCTAACTGGGGTGAGGTGGAAGTCAAGGTGATTTTGATTTGCGTTTCTTTTATGGCAAGAGATGTTGAACATTTCTTCATATATCTGTTTTCTATTCTTATTTTCTCTCCAGAGAAGTCTCTTTCTAATTATTTAGCCCAATCAGTAATGGGGTGGTTGTTTATTTGAAGGTTTTATGTAGGAGATATAATTAATTGAACTCTATGTATATTTTAGATATGTGACTCTTGTCTGTTGTATGGCTAGTGAAGATCTTCTCCCAATCCATGGGCTTTTTATTTATCTTGTTGATGAGCCCATTATTTTGCTTACATAAAGAGGAATCACTGTTACTTGAAGAATTGGTGCTAGAAATCAAGTGAGACAACAGATCTGCAAATCATCTCTCATGCATTTCTTTTTGAAAATTATTTCATGGTAGTACAAAATCCAGAGAAGCTGTGACTCTCATGGATTTCTCCGACATAGAAATATCTTTATCAGAGCCTAGTGCCAGTGGCTCACATCCGTAATCTTAGCTACTGAGGAGGCTGAGATCTGAGGATCTCACTTTGGAGCCAGCACAGGAAAGAAAAGTTTATGAGACTCTTATCTCTAACAACCAAAAAGCTAGAAGTGAAAGTATGGCTCAAGTGGTAGAGCACTTGCTTTGAATACAAAAGCTTGAGAACAGTACCCAGGTCCTGAATTCAAGCCCCAGGATCAGCACACACACACACACACACACAGAGCACACATGCACACACAAATTTTTGCCATCTATTTTGGAGAAAAGGTCATATATTACCAACTGTATTTCTTTGTTTACTAAACATAATTTTTAGTCTTAAGATTGAGACCACAACATATCAATTTATTTTTATTGTCCGTTTCATTAACTGCTTGACTGATTAACTTAATATTTAGCTTCAAACAATGACTTTTATAGTGTGTTTTTATGTGAGTTGAAAAGGCAGCTCCTTTTATGGCTTCCAATGGACTTGCTCACGTTTTTGCATTTAACAAAAGACTGAGCTAGGCTATCCTTGGCTCGTAGCTTTTCCACATGCTGCTAATGGCAAGATTTCTTTGGACCAAGTAACATCACACTGATGGCCTGAAATCAATCATGATTTCTGTCCACACAGAAAGCACCAAATCCCCTACACCAGGCTGTCTCTTTTCTGTTGAGTTGTAAAGCAATGAACCTCACAGTCCATGTTGGAAATTTGGCTGAACAAAGGTCAGGATGGCTTCAACTCACTGTTTCTCCATTGATTTTAGCTGTGGACTGAAATAACACAGCTTTCTCCCACAGTGACTAATTCCAATTCCATCATAGATTTTCTAATCTTTAGGTTCAGTTTGTCCATGAAATTTGTTCATGCTTAAATAGTTTTTCATTACTTTTTTGTCAGTTGTGGGGATTGAACTCAGGGTCTGGTGCTGTCCCAAAGCCTCTTTGTGCTCAAAGCTAGTACCCTACAACTTCAACCACAGCACTACTTCCAGTTTTTGAGTAGTTAATTGGAAATAAGAGTATCAGTGGGACTTCTTTGCTCAGGCTGGCTTCCAACTGTGATACTCAGATCTATGTCTCTTGAGTACCAAGGTTATAGGCATGATCCACCATAGACCATCTGCGTTAATAGAATAATTATCACAAAATTGTAAAACTTGCTAACAAATTTGAAGCAATTAATAATTTAAGAAACTTAAAATGATTTATCAATTAGATTGCATGTTAGGAAGAATTAAAGTGGAAAATGCAGAATAAAGAAACCCTAATAATATACGATGATCCTACTGAGTATTTTCCATTTCTCATTTCCCTTTCTTTCCCCAATAATTCTGTGAGTTGAGCATCAGGAACCCCATTTTATGAAGCAGACTCGAAAGCTCATTGAGTAGAAAGAAATGAGGCCCTGAAGTCCACGTGGCCAGAGCATGGCAGAGAGAAGACGGAGGTCTTTCCATTCATTAAATTCTCCCTGAATTTCTGCACAGGACTTCTCCGAAGCTACCTTAAACAATATTTTCAATGTCTTTACATATAATATCGAATTTTTAATTTTGTTTTCACATGACTAGACACCTAATAATGCAAGTATTTTCATTTGCAATGCAAAACAAAAATCAACATTCCACAGACTATTTTCCAAGATGTATTGACAATAAAACTATTCAAACGGGAGATTTAAATCTCTCTGGTTCTTCCCTAGATCACTGTGTTCAAGGAAAGAGTATGTGTTACCTTAGACAACTACTTGTCTTTAATATATGAAAACTTTTCATCCTGGACTATTACCTTCAGGAAGAGAAAAACATCCAAATACCAAGGGATTCCTAAACAAGCTACTCAGAACAAAGGGGCTCAAAGATTTTATGGTTATTCAGACAATTTTGTTCCTAGTTTGGATTCTAGATTTGGCTAATTTGGGTTCTGTGCTACCTATTGCTCTTTCTTGATGTGTTCTTCCCTAAGCATTACACATGGACGCCTTTCCACATCTAGTGATGAGTTGAAAGTCCTATAGTCATGCAAAGTCTCTAAGTCCAAAGAGAACTTAAAAGTGTTATTTACATGGGTACCGATGGCTCACGTCTGTAATTCTAGCTATTGAAGAGGCTGAGATATGAGGATCACAGTTTGAAGCCAGCTCAGGAAGGAAAGTCTATGAGACTCTCCAAAAAACTACTCAGAAAAAGCTGGAAATGCACCGTGGCTCAATTGTAGACTCTAGCCTTGAGTACAGACAAGCTCAGGGACAGAGCCAAGGCCCTGAGTTCAAGCCCAGGACCAGCCCCGCTCCCATAAAAATGTGGAGATAGAAAAATATTCATTAGCATACTGAAATAATTGTCCTGGAAATTCTTAGACTTGACATCGAGATTTAATGGCAGACAACCCCTTCCACACTTGGACAACTGGAGAAGACTGAACTGAGTACCAGTCTACTTTAACTAAAAGATGTGGGAAATAATCTACCCAGAGACTCACATGAGTTAAAAAGGCAATGGATGGCAAGTAAAATCAGAAAGCTACCTATGTTAGTCAAACCAATTATTCATTATAAATGCAAAATTGAAATAATTTAAATTCATCAAAAGTAATAAGCCATGGAAAAAAAGTATCCTGAAAGAGGAAAAAGTGACTGTAAAAAATGTTAGTTCTTGGAAAGAAATATATAAAATAAGAACAGATTGGTTGTTGGTGTTCAAAGAAGCAGCATTAAATTTTCTGTGATGTTGATAATGGAAATTGAATGCAGGACCTGAAAGTATTGCTTAACTTTTGTCCTCAAGGCTTGTACTCTACCACTTAAACATTCGTTCAGCTTCTAGGTTTTTGCTGGTTAATGGTCAATAAGACTCTCACAGATTTTTCTGTCTGGGCTGATTTCAAACTACAATTCACAGATCTCAGCTTCCTGAGTAGCTAGGATTACAGGCATCAGGCATTGACACCATGCTAAGAAGAAACATTATTGACGATTAAAAATTAAAACACTTTATAAAATGAATTGTCTATGGTAAAATAACAGAATTTAAAGACACAGTAAGAAAGCAAAGAGACTGAAGAGCAATTCAGAACTCAGAATGACAGCTATCAGTCTGAATCACGTTAGCAAATGAAAAGACATAGGACATATATCGAAAATTATTATTATCCAGAATTTGGAAAATATTTTCCAACTAGGGGAAACAAAAAAGACATCTTCACATTGAAAAGCCTTGATGACTGAGGAAAAGATACAAAGCCAGATATGCTCTATTCTGCTTCCCATCCAAAATTAAGAGAAGGAATCCTTAAAATATTTAGGAAAAGTCATTCTCGTCTACATAGCTTGTCAGTCTTATTTAATACTAAAACTCCCTGAGGAAAGACGATAATTTTCTCTAGAATTTCATGCTTTATTAAATTCAAGTGGGAGAAAGAAAAAATTTCATGTCAGAATTCTATTCAGAAAGTTTTCCCTGCATGTATCTTTTGTGAAAATATTCCTGTGGGTATATACTTGGTAAAACAATTCAGAAACCCCAGAGAAAACTATTAGATACAGAGCCAGCCTACTAAACTACATAAGATGAAAATTTAAAAACATGAATTATGAGGCTTATTGTTGCACAGCTGGCCTAAAGGTCAACTATTTGAACAAAACTTATAAAAGAAGTTGAATTAGTCTAATTAAATCAAAAGGAAGGATTTATTTTTAGTAATGGAGAAGTGGTTTATACCTGTAATCTCAGCTACAAGGGAGACAGAGATTGAAGAGGTGAATTTTGAAGCTGGGCTAAGAGAGTGTAGTGTGGCCCCCATTTCAATAACCAAGCCAAGTGGGGTAGCATGGACTTCTTCCTGGGAGACCTAAAGTAGGAGAATCCTAATCTGAGGTTGGTCCTGGGAAAAAAATGCAAAATCTACCTACAAAATACCTAAAGCAAAAAAGAGCTAGAGGCTGGGCTAAAAAAACTGGGAGAAGCTAGGTACTGGTGGCTCATGATTAATCTGTGCAATTCAGGAAACTGAGGGCTGAGGATTGAGGTACAAATACAATCCAAGCAAGAAAGCCTGTGAGACTCTTATCTCCAATCAAACACCACAAAGCCAGCAGTGGAGTTGAAGTGGTAGAAAGCTAGACTTGAGAATAAAGCTCAAGGACAGTGCCTGGGTCCTGAGGTTAGCCCCAGGACAGGCACCAAAAAAAGGGGGAAGGAGGGTGAGGGGATAAAATGCTGGTTTAGCAACCATGAGGCCCTAAATTCAAATACTATTACCATCAAAAATATAAAACAAAGATATAGATATATTTGTTTTCATATAGCCAAAGAATAGTTGTTAAAATATTGAGACAATGATTTTTTAGAGAGTTATAAATCATAGTCCAAATATAAAACATCTTAGAATGGATTTCATTATTTTAATGCAAATGTATATATAGAAATTTGTGCAGTGTGTAATTAAATATGTATATAATATGTATACAATATATAATTATATACTAATAGTAATATATTTACACTATAACACACCTAAATATAAGTTTAAATATATATAATTTTTAATTTTGTGAAAATTCATTAGGTAAGTTTAAATTGATATGTAAATATTCATTTGTTCCAACCTTGTTCATTATCAGAAACGAGGAAGTGAAGATATGATAGAATTTCTACTCAAAATACACAAATACTGGGGTACAACCCTGATTCAGACAGAATTGGACTTAAAGGAAAGAATGCACTTGTGTAAGGACATTCAGAATGACTTTTTTTGAATGAGATGTTAGTGGAGTGGGTTAGACCTGAAATCCCAGCTACTGTGGGATCGAGAGGATAATGGTTTAAGGACAACTGAGGCAAAATTTTCATGAGTCCTTCTTTCAATCAACAGCCCGATGTGGTAGCACACACTTGATATTCCAGCTATGAAGGAGGCTTAGATAGAAAGTTCATAATTCCAGACCAGAAAACATAAAAGACTGTGAGACAGTATCTCAATGGAAGAATCTGGGCGTGGGAGTTGTCTCATCTAAGACAAAAAAATGTAAAGTTGGAGATTTATAGATGTTATAGAGACCTGGTCAAAGATTAAGACCTATCTGAAAATAATCAATGCACAAAAGTGCTGTAGTCATGGATTAATTATAGAATTCTTGCCTAGTAAGTATGAAGCTCAGGGTTTAATCCCAGTCTTGCCAAAATATAATAATCAAAGGAATCATTTTAGTTAGTGTAATACAATTTATAATGAGGTTTATTGGCATCAAACTCTGATCTAAGTTTAAGAAGAATACCCAAGAAAGGAAAAGTACTTGGCCTTCCTGAGAATTGATGGTAAACACTTAGAAAGTTTTCTGATCAGTGGGAAGTGGACAAATAATCCCTAAAGGGGAAGAACTTGGAGAGTGAAAATGGGATCACCTGGGCAAGAAGACAGTGGTGGAAGGTGTGACTGAATGGACAGCACAGTTTGAGGGTTATGATAAATAGGTCTAACTTATACCTAAGTTTAACAGCAAGCAAAGCATTAAAGAGTTCCAGGCCTGACTTCTCAGGAAAAGGGAACTCTAGCAAGTGCCATGGCAACAAAGCAAAATTGTGCATGAAGCAAGGCAAGAAACACCAACACCCTTGATTGGTACAGTATTCCTTGGGGATCTAGGAAATTAAGCATCTAATTTACAACATGACTCCAGCTTTGGGAGATTTGGCATCTAGTTTGTGAGGCATGTCTAGCTTTGGGAGATTGAGCATCTAGTTTGCAAGGTAATCTCCAGGTTTTGTTGTATAGTAAACCTCCAATAAGGAAGATTAGGTGTAAGGTTTTTCAAGAAACCTAGAGTAGGGAAGGTGTTCAAGAAAACTCCAGTAAAGAAGGTTGAGTGCACCAGAAATCTTAGGCCTAGAAACCTGCCAAAAATGGAAATAGAACAGAGAGCAAGGCAACAAAGACTGAGTTAAGAAGGCTCCTTTGGTCATTTCCCTATTAGTCCCTTGGGAAAAAGTGTTAAATACAGCATGCTAATGTAAAGTTGAGTTCTTATTGTTGTCTTTCTTAATATTTTGTTCTTAGTAGATCTTGTGTTTCTTGTTGGCCTCTTGATATTTCCACTCTCTGTGGCATAGGATTTTTTAGTCTTTATTGCAATAAATTTCTGAGCTGATTGTGTTCTAAGTTCTGTCATTAGGCTGCTAGCAATATAGAACCATATGGTCAGCTAGAAAACAAAGATGAACTTTTTCCAATAACCAACCACAAACAGAATTCAACACAATCTCTAGTCTTAAACAGATTACAAAGAATAGAAAACTTTTCAAACAATTTTGGTAATGAGACACACTCGCATATGAACTGACTTTGTAATACTTCCTAGAAGGTCCTTAATCTTGAGGGCCTGCAAAAATTACTAGGGGAGGGAAAGTGCCCTACTGGGATTCCTCAGGGGAGAGACAGACACTTCTCCCAAATTATTTTATAAATATTATAGAAGCTTAAGATGGGTCTAATGACCCACATCCTACACCCAAAGTGGGCATTTTGACTCACAAAGGATTCTGAATTTGCTAGGAGCTATTTTTATAGTCTCCACAATTTTAACCAGGTATTTTAAACAATGGCCTTAGTCTGTGTTTCACCACATTTTTTAGACTAGAGCACTTTTTATATCAACTTATATTAAAGCCACATTATATTACACAGAGAGGTTAACTTTTTCTTCTTAAACTGTCTTTTATTAAGTCTTTAAGCAGACATTGGGGGACAGTAGTCTTACTATGGGACGAACTATATCTCTAGAGACTGAGATGCAAGAACAGTGGATGCATGGAACAGACAGACAAAAGGACCTCACATGTCTTGCGAGATCGAATGAATGTTCTTGTCAGGCCCAGACCATCTGACAAAGAATAGTCCCCAAAAACCAAATTCAGGCAAACCAAACAAGTTAACTCACCAAAGGACAAGTGAAAGGAATTAACTCACCAAAGGTCTGGCAAGGAAAAATAGGAGTGAAGAAAATTCACCAACAGGCACAGAAGATAAAAGTTTATACAGCAGACTGGTACCAGTTCCTGAAAAATCCAAAACTCTTTTCTGACATTTCAGCCTTAGAGAGGCTGTTGGAGGTAGGGGGAGGAGGGTGTGACTACAAGCGATCCACTTCCACCTAGTCCAGATAGATGGATCTTCAGAATCGGAAGCAGAATCATACTCACCTCTGGAGATCGGCTGAATGATTCCAAAAAGATTTAGTGGTGTGGGAGGAATCCAGAGTCTGGCTTTCTGAGCAGTGGAAAGTCCATGGGGCCCTGGGATATCTCAAAAGTTATCTCCTGTGTGCAGTTCCTGTCCACCAGTGGCTTCAAGGAACCTAAGTAGCCCCTTGGCACTGGGATTTGGCTGTGGCTTCTAAGTCTTATATGGTGAGATACAGAGAAGCCACAGTTTGAGGGGTCAAATCAGGAGTCTTTATTAGAAAGCCAGCAACTGCAAGCAGACTCATCCCCTCCCCCACCAAAACTTGCAGTTTTGTAGCTAGCATAAAACTTATAAAGACAAAAACCACATCAAGGCAAATGCTGTATGGTATGGGGATTAATAAAGTGTGTTTACAGAAGAAAAACAGGTCAGTTAGGGAGTAAGGGAGCAGTTAGAGCATGTTCAAGGTGGTTATAATAGTTATCTATGGGTAATAAACAGGAGTAGAGACTTCCCAGAGCCTAACAATCCGTGATATACCCAAAGGTTTCAGAATGGCCTATGCCCAATCTATAGTTCTTCGAAGTGAAATTTCCCTATTACCTACTAAGGTGTCAAGATGCAACTGAAGGATTGACTCCTGCCATATTTCCCCAGGTCAAGCAAAACACCAAGTGGGGACTCACGTGCCCATCTGCAAGCAGGCCACTCCAACCTTGGCTTAGCTGAAAGCCCACTTACCCTAGGCAGAGCATTCCATTCTGTGTCTGTCCAAGTCTTGACCCCCAAGAGACCATAGCCTACAATTTGTCCTTGTCTCCAACCCAAGCAGTATCTATTCCAGGCCTGGCCAAGGACACTGCCCTGAACACCCAAGAGACCATAACCTTTTTTTTTTTTTTTTTTTTGTCTTCGGCTTCTTTGTTAAGGCCCATATAACCAAACCCCAAATCCACACAATCACTGGAAGATCTGTGCTTCTCACTGGCAATAAACAGTTTTAGCCTGTTGAGAATCCACTCTAATCCTTTTTCATTCTCCTTCATTTTCCTAACAGTAATGAGGACAAGATGGCATTACTTAGGCCCAGTAGCCATATTTCATGATAAGCAATTTTTTTTTTGCCAGGAGGAGCCATTTTTCCAAGTGTTTCCTTCTCCAGGATACGTCTTTTTTCTATGATGTCCATTCTCAGCTTTTAGAGCACACCAATTGGGGACAGCAGGCAAGGTCATATGTAGAAAGAAGTTCTTGTTATTTTGTTTCCCCTGGTGTAAAAACTACACCTGATTAAGGAGTATAAGGTTTAAAACAACGGAGATAGTGCTATCTTTCTAAATACCCTGTTTCTAAATCCCTGGCTGCCACTCACCTTATCTTTCCTAGTCTATCCTCCCTCTGTTAAATTAAGAGTTAAATTGGAGAGATTGCATAATAACTACTTTACACAGACTTGTGAATTGTTTGCCCTGAACCAGACTTTAAAGATATTAAAAGAAAAAAGGGAACAATGTATATGGACTATATATATGCATTCAATGTGATATATATCTTTGGGAAATGTGGGCTGAGAGATTAATTTAAACAGTGCTTATTCTCCTGATGAAATTATGATAGTTCATGTTTCAGCTTATTAATGAGAGGAGTCTGTTAAAATATTGGTAAATCAACCTTGGATCGTGCAAGAAATCTCCAGTGGGTTTGTGGTAAGTGGAACAGATTTTCACAAGAGATTGAGTGCAGAGAAACAGGGTAATATTTGCCTGAAGATGCCAACGCATGCCATATGGCTAGCTCTTGCCTTTATCTCTCAGATAGAAGCTCCACTACGGAACATAGGCCAGAGCCATTGGGAGACACAGATATGTGTGATATTATCAGAACATATGTGTGCCAAGGGATTTTAGGCCTTAAAGGATCATCTCAGGGCAGGAAAACCCAGGATTCAAATTGATGGTCTTCCTTATCTGTACTGGTCTTTTGGTCACTCTCAATTCCACTAAAAACATGTGTTCAGTATTTCCTCAGCCTTTTCATCCCTCAAGGCAACAAGGACTGCTGACTCCACATCTTGAGTTTCCAAATACTAATGTAAGCCTAAAGATTACATCCTGATCAAGAGTTAAAAGAAGATGAAATTCCAGCTGATCTAGTGCTATTCACTGATAAGACACTTCATACCACAGAAAAGGATGGATTTGCTACACTTGGGTCACCAGAGCTTCTGAGGGAAGACAGTGGTCTGTGTCTTCTAGATCTGGAGGTAAGAAATTGCTTTTAAAAGCCTGAAATGGGGATTTGACACCTGGTTAAAAAGCTACTTGCTCTCTGTGATGACAGAGAGACAGAGGAATGTAAAACAGCATTCTCTTCAAGACAAAGCCCGAGAAAGAGGGTATCTGACCTGCTATGGTTAAGACTGATGTGGAATGTTCAACTGGAAATAGTCATTAAAATTTTTATATGGGAATTGGTTCATGAGAAACAGACAAGCAAGACTTTGAGAGCTCAAATTGAGAATCTTTATTAGAAAGCAGGTGACTGCAGAAGGACTCATGTCTAAAAGACCTGCAGACTATAATGTAGCTTGCACAAAGCTTGTAAAGACAAAATAATCACATGTTTGGGGTAAAGACCCAAGCCCAACAAAAACAAACCATCTAGGGGAGCAATCAGGGTCGAGCATTCTATGTAGCAGAGCTCTCTAGGGACCCAGCAGCATGACACCAATATTCCCAGAATGGCCTGTTTTCCCTCTAGGCTTTTTAGAGCTGGGTAAAAAGCCTCCAAGACCCATCCAGACTCCATGATGACGGTGAGGACAAAACAATGTTACTTTGACCTAATATCCCTACTTCATTATAAAACAAGGGTAAATACAGAAGTTTAGGAAAACAACATGTGGCTACACTGGCTCCATAACTAACAGCAGACTGCAGAATCCAAACACAGAATACTCCCACAACGCCATACCCAGAAGAGACCAGAGGTGAGGCCCCACAACACCCATACCCAGAGAGCTCCCCTGTCACCATGGCTCAGCCCACAACTAACACAGAAGAGCTGCAGGAGCAGCTCCATGTCTGTCCAGGATATGGGAGCCAACCTGAGAGTTCCTCGCAAAGACACAGAGGTCTGCCACAGCACTGCTGGTCATCCTCACAACCAGTTCTCTGCTGGGGTGAAGCCCTCCCGTCCCACAGGAGATCAGAGCTGGTGGTTACCCACAGATCATGACACGGACCCCTCTCCCTCCAACCCATGAAGGAACATTACACTTGAAGATGTCAAAGAAGTCCGAGCCCTTCCTCACTGCCCACATCCCACATGTTGGATTCCAGCAGGAGGTCCTAGGGACTCACACGTGCTGGGCGCCAGGACTCGGTGTCCTCAACAGTCCTGGCTATCAGGGGATAACAATGCTGGTCTGAAAACAAACGTCCCCGCACCCACAGAGCCTCTCCCTTCAGGAACCATGAAAGGCTTCTGAATGGCAGCTGCAGGAGAAGCATTTCATCAGCTGCAGTTGCTAAGTGAACATGAGTGCCAGCTATAGGAGAAGCAACCCCCTATCGTGAGCACCTGCTGGCGCTGGTAGAGCAATCCCCCATCAGGAGCCCAAACTCATGCATTCACAGGCCCCTACCAGAAGCCCAGGAATCACGCTGTAGCTGCTAGCAGAGAGTTCCCCTCTAGGGTGCCTGCCTCTCCACAAACCTCATGCCTGTCTCTCAGAGTCTTGAATCTACTGTTTCCATAATTGTGCAGCAGACATTTCCAATGGAACAATTTCTGGTAGATCTCATCCTCAGATATATCAAGCATGCACATGTGCCCACCAGCCATAGGAGGCCAAGCATAGACCACTTGTGGGGACAGACCCAACCCAGGGCCAAGGCACAAACAAATCTTGTGCCCATGTGGGTAGCCCAACCCTCCTGAAGTCCCGATTCTAACCTTGCCATCCCCCACTGCAGACGGGACCATGCTCCTCTCAGCCAGCTGGAGACAGCGCATGCACATGTGCTTGTTGGCATGGGCTGGCCTACCCAGTGTCAACTAGCCCGGGGCAAGTGAGGGCTGTCACATCATTCTGGTGTGAGCAGGCCAAGCTCAGGTCACGACCCCCACAATCCCAGGACCCAAATGTGTAAATCACAATGAAAGAAGACATGATTCATGGACTATCAGGACAACAAACCAAATCCCAAATCTGACAACAACCCAGGGAAGGACCCCAGTGAAAGTGAAGAAGAGATGGAGGACAAAAGAACCATTAAAGAAATGATGATGGAATTGGCCAAAGAAATAAAGGGGGAAATGTGAAAGTATCAATAGGAGAAGGAAGACATGAATATTTACCTGGTAGGGGAGATACCATGATCACGAAGGTGGTTTTCCCAGGGCGAGGATTATCCATTGCACTACAGATGTGCTGAGCCTTGTGATTTCCCCAAAGTGGGAAACTCAATTGCATAATTTGCAGTAGTGGGAATGACATTAGTGCTCTCCCCTGGTAAAAAATTTAAAAAAAGAAAAAGAAAGAACACATGACAAAGGAATTCCAAGATTTCTTAAGCCAGGCATCAACAGATCTTGCCTGTAATCCTAGCTACTCAAGAAGCTGAGATCTGAGGATCATGGTTCAAAGCCAGACCGGGCAGGAAGTCCTTGAAATTTTATCTCCAATAAACCACCAGAAAACTGGAAGTGGTGCTGTAGCTCAAGTAGTAGAGCACTCGCCATGAGCTGAACAGCTGAGAGAAAGCACTTAGGCCCAGAGTTCAAGCCCCACGACCGACAAAGAAAATAAAAAACACAGTAAACCCTTCATTAACAGATGAAATTAATACTTGGAGAACTGATATTAATAGCATAAAGGGCTCATTTTCCACAATGCAAACACCAGTAGAAGTCATAGTTAACAGAATAAGTGAAATGGAAAATAGCATATCAGGAGTCAAGAAGAAATCAGAAGAACTGGAACAGAAAGTCAAAGGCAGACGTTATGTCAAAAAACGAACTTTTTACAACTTTGCCGTGGGATGGGGGGATGGAGAGGAGTAGGGATAAAAGGGGAAACAAAGGAGGAGGCAACAATGCTTGATAAGAAATGTACTCACTATCTTGCCCATGTAATTGTAACCCCTCTGTATGATATTTTCACAATTAAGAAAACACTTAGAACATTCCAAAGGGAAATCCAAGATTTGGCCAAAGCAGCCAAGAAATTAAATCTATGCATAATTAGAATCAACGAGGGAGCATAATTTAATAGAGGCATGGAAAACCTATTTGGTATAATAACAGAGTAGTTCCCCATCTTAAGAGAGAAAATCTCACCCACAAACAGAAGCATATAGAATCCTTAGCAGACAGGATACAAGGAGAAATATTTCTAGACACATCATAGTAAAAATATTAGACTTGAATAGCAAGGAATTGGCTTTAATTGCTCTAAAATCAAAGAAGGACATATATTACAATGGAAATAAAATGAGAATCACTGCGAACTTCTCTACACAGTCCCTCAATGCAAGGAGAGCCTGGAATGATATTATCTAAATCCTGAAAATCAACAACTGCCAAACCAAACTGTGACCCATTGAAGCAATCATTTATATTTGACAGAGAAACTAAAACTTTCCATGACAAACAAAGATTAAAGGAAGTCATGAACATCAAACTGGCATTACAAACAATTCTAAAGGGAGGAATACAATCTGAAAAAAAAAACAAAGAAAATGAAAGAAACATATCAGAGAGAAACCACCACAAGACAAATTTAGTAAGCACGGGAAAAGAAAAGAAACAAAATACAGGAAAATAAGTAAATGGCAAGAAAATTGACACATTTCTATAATAACCCTAAACATTAACAGACTCAATTCCCCAACGAAAGAAAATGAAAAGCAGATTGGATCAAAAGTAAAAGATCTATTCATTTGATTTTGCTAAGAGACCAATCTCACAGCCAAAGATAAAAACCAACTGTGAGCAAAGCGTTGGAAAGAGATCTTCCATTCAAATGTACCCTGCAAGAAAACAGGAGTAGCCATATTACTATCTGATAAGTAGACTTACTAAAATAAATACAGAGACAAGTAAGGACATTATATACTAATAAAGTGATTGATGCATGAAGAGGAAATCAGAGTGGTCAATATCTATGCACCAAGCAACGGAGTGCTTAAACAGGTTAAACAAATACTCTCAGCCTTACCGAACAAAATAGACTCAAATGCAATAATATTGGGAGATTTTAACACCTTACTCTCCTCAGAGGATACATCAACCAAACAAATATAAACAAAGAAGCCTCTGAACTAAATGACACAGTAATAAAAATGGACTTAGCAGACACCTAGTTTTCTACCCAACAATGACCTAATACACCTTCTTCTCAGCAGCCTATGGAACATTCTCAAACATAGATCACACATGCAAAGAACCTCAGCAAATACAAGGAGATTGGCATAAATCCTACTATTATATCCAAACACAGTGGAATCAATCAAATTATTAAGAGCAAATCATACTTTAGAAATTACTCAAAAACATGGAGATTGAACAGCACAGTACTGACTAACACCCAGGTCACAGAAAAAATTCAGGAAGAAATTATAATATTCTTACAACTCAATGAAAATGTAAACACATCACAATGGAACCTCTGGGATAGAACAAAGGCAATGTTGTAAAGAAAGATCATAGCACTAATTGTACATATGAAAAAAATGGAAACATTAAAGTAAATAACCTCCTGATGCAATTGTAACTGCTAGAAAAACTCAAATCTAAAGTGACTAACTGGAGATACATAGCAAAAATTAGGGCAGAAATCAACAAAACAGAAACTAAAAAAAAACTATCCATAAAAATCAATGAAACAAGGGCTGGGAAGGTGGCTCAGTGGTAGAGCACTTGCCTTGCATGCTTGAGGCCCTGTGTTTGATTCCTCAGCACCACATAAGCAGAAAAAAAGCCAGAAGTGGCACTGTGGCTCATGGTAGAGTGCTAGCCTTGAGGTGAAGATTTGAGGGACAGCACCCAGGCCCGGAGTTCAGGCCCCATGACCAGACCCAAAAAGAAAAAAATCAATGAAACAAAAAGCTGGGAATATTTTGGAAAACAAATTAATAAAATTGACAGACTAATTGTGAGATTAATGATAAAAAGAAGAGAGGAAATTTATATAAACAAGATCAGAGACACCACAGGTAATATTATGACAAACACCCAAGAAATCCAAATAATTATAAAGGACTACACTCAAAATCTACACTCACTAAAGAAGGAAAACCAAGCAGAATTTCTAGAAACATACTAACTGCCTAAACTGAACCAACTAAACAACTAAACAAACAAATAGCATACAAGGAGATTGATGAAGTAATCAGAAGTCTTCCAACAAGGAAAAGCCGAGGCCCAATGGACTAACCACTGCATTCTGTGAGACTTTTAAAGGTGAACTAATATCAATACTCCCCAAGCTTTTCCGGGAAATAGATGTAGAGGGAGTAATCCCAAACTAATTCTATGAAGGCAATATCATACTCATCCCAAAATAAGGTAAGGCTCTGAAAAAAAAAAAAAAGAGACAACAATTGACTAATTTCTCTGATGAGCACTAATGCAGATCTCCTCAATAAAATATTAGCCAAAAAAAATCTAGAACCTGCTAAAAAACATCTTACATTATGACTAAGTAGCCTTCATCTCAAAGATGAAGGCTGATTTTGTTAGTATTATCCCCATATTTTTTCCTCAGCACCACACATACCTAAGCACCGCCCTGCTCTGGAGTTCTGGCCAAACAGCTGGCCACTCCCTCTCTCTTTCCAGATTCACCTGAGCATGCACCTACCTCACTTCCTGCCCCCAGACACTCCAGCTACCTGGAGTGGAACTGATGCCTTGTGCTTCCTCTCCTTGGAAATATGCCCCCTCTAATAACCTTATAATAATCTTTCTCCTGTGTCTGCTTGCCTCCAGCCTCCACATCCTCCCCTGGGATGGATCTGAAGGATTCCTTTCAGATTTAATATAGCTAAATCAATATATGTAATTCATCACATCAATAGAGCCATGGTCAAGAATCGCATGATCATCTCAATAGCTCAAAGGAACAGATTAGAAGATGCAGCCATAAAACCACATATTTATAGTCATATTCAACAAAGGAGCCAAAGGCAAACAGTTAAAAAAAATAGCCTCTTATTGGTGTTGGGAAAACATGACAGTCATATGCAGAAAACTAAAAATTTATCCCTAATTGTCACCACACACTAACATCAATTCAAAGTGGATTACGTCAGACCCAAAACTCTAAAGTACTGTAAAATGACATGAAAACTCATAGGTACAGACAGGCAGGAACTTCCTGAATAGAGTCCCAGGGGCACAATGGATAGGAGAGTGACTCAACAAGTGGGACTACATTGAAAAAAAGGTTTCTGACCAGCTAAGGACATAGCTAATAATCTAGAAAGACAGCCAACCAATTGGGAAAACATCATTACCAGCAATATATCAAAGGCCTACTACTCAACAAATACATTTTGCTCAAGAAATAACCCCTCCCAAACCTAATAAACAAATCACTAAATGGGCAATGGAGTTAAGGAGAGACGTTTCAGAAGGGGTGAGTGTGGCCAAAAAAATAAAAACAAAAAACAAACAACAAAAAAAACACATAACGAAATATTCATCATCCCTGGCCAAAAAGGAAATACAAATCAAAAGAACCCTGAGATATCATCTTACCCCAGTTAGACTGGCGAATACTTTGAACTCTGACCACAACAAATGCTGGCAGGGAGATAGAGAAGGAACCCTACTTCACTGTTGATGGGAATGTAAATTAATACAACCACTGTGGAAAGCAGTCAGTAGGTTCCCCAAAATCTCAACACAGACCTTCTGTATGACCCAGCCACACTATTCCTAGGCATCTACCCTAAGCATCATGAACCCCAATATGATAAATACTCCTGTACACCCATGTTCATTGCCACACTATTCAAAAGAGCCAGGATACGGAAACAACGCAGATGCCCCAAAATAGATGAATGGATGCAAAAAAAATGTGGTAGCTCTATGCAATGGAATTTTACACAGCCTCATCCATCAGGAATGGCGTGGAACTAGAACAAATCATATTAAGTGAAGAAAGCCAAGATCAGAGAGAGAAATGCCACATATTCTCCGTGATATATGAAAGATAGACGTAAAACAGAATGGGGGGCTGGGAAGGTGTCTCAGTGGTAGAGCGCTTGCTTTGCATGTATGAGGCCCTGGGTTCGATTCCTCAGCACCACATAAGCAAAAAGAAAAAAGCTGGAATTGGAGCTGTGGCTAAAATGGTAGAGTGCTAGCCTTGAGCTGAAGAGCTGAGGGACAGTGCCCAGGTCCAGAGTTCAGGCCCCACAACCGTACCCCCCAAAAAAAACAAACAAAAGCAGAATGGGATATGACAAATGATACAGGATTCTAGACACTCAAATATAGGGAGCCTAAAAGAGGATAGTCTTAGGAGAAAATCACGATATTGTAAGTTTCTTAATATATTTATACGTGTGTGTGTGTGTGTGTGTGTGTGTGTGTGTGACCATGGCATTACTGTTCAACTTTCCATTAAAGTTCATCTAGTGTGTTGAGTTACTTGTCTGTTCTTTCTTTATTCTGACTCCCTCATAACTCAGTTTCCTAAAAATAACTGTTGAAAATGGGTCTGGTCAAACAAATGCCTGGTTGCAATGCATAAAATATTCTAATTACCCTTTAAATACAGGTAGGGCAAGAACTCATATTGTCCCCCTTGTCTCCATGATGGACCACAGATCCTGTCAGTACAGTGTGCCTGAAACTCTGCTTCCAAGGCAAGATGTCTTAGGGTAACAAGTCCTGAAGCACAGTCTCACTGTTGTCTCCCATGATCAATTAAAGCTACATCAGTTGGTTAAGTTCCTGTCCCATAATGTTAACTTCACCCCATGCCTTGCTAGGCAGGGTAGGAGAAGTCGAGTCCCTGGGAAATATATCTGGGTAGAGTGAAAGCCAGGCATTTGAGGAGATGTGAAAGTTCCACCTCTCAGAATTGCTACAGCTGATATCCAGTAGTATTGTGGGGCACATTTTCTTCAGGCTTTTCTGAACAAATGGAGCTGAACCTGTGTTAGGAAAAAGAAAATACCAACAGGCCCAACTTGGTCTTCAACATAGGAGGGGCAGACAAACCGTCCAGCAGGATAGAATATTGTGCAAGTTGGTGGAGTAGGGTTCAGGTTTATCTTGGTCTTAACAAGCAAACAGAAAATACGAAGCATAATATGGTCTCTTGGGGGCCCAGAGGGGCCAAGGGCGTGTGCTCTTGGTCAGGCTCAGAATAGAACGCTCTGCGTCCGGCAGGGAACTTTTCTGATAAGACCAGGTTGGAATGACTCACAGTCAAGCACGAGAGCACTCACCTGGTGTTTTGCTTGACCTGGGAGAAAAAGGCGTCTTCAATCCTTTCACCCTAGTATTTCAAAAAGTAGGAACTCTTCAACTGGAACTCCAGGTTTACATAGATGTTTTCAGGATTCAAGGAGGAGTTCCTGGTGACATTAAGGCCAAGGACATTTGAATTCATTTAGCAAGATGGCATGGGAAAATTGGACCACTCCTGATATTATTCTAGCAGGAAAAGGGGGGAAGAGCATGTGTTCTAAAAAGCTTGTAATATCACCTCGAAAAATACTACGTTGTATAGGACCACAAATTAAAAGTTCAGAAGTGGCTTTCTTGCTCTGCAAGAGTGCAGGTATCAGTTCTAAAATCTCTCATTCTTGGGATTGGAAAATATTTTTAATTGGGTGTTGTGAATTAAATCACATGGAGACTAGTATTAAAATAGTTAAAAGAAAAAAATAGTAAAAAAAAAAAAAGAGAGAGAGAGAAGAGAATTGTCAGAGAACCTTGCTAAAAATTTCCTGCTTTGGTCTGGTGGTTTGGCTCCTGTTGAGTAAAAGAGGAACTGCTTTGGTCTTAAATAGGTTTCTTTACATGATGGGATTAAGACACACCCTAGACTCTTCCGGAAATAGCAGAGGGTGTGGGTATATTTTGAGATTTCTTGTGTACCCTTCACCACATTTCAAAGTCACCTTATGTAAATATATTTTACCCTATTTAAACTAGCCAATATTGAGCAAATTGTGAACCTGAGCTTGGCCAATCTGAGCAGAGGGGCAGGGTCTGCGGCAGTCAGGATAAATAGGGGAGCAGCCTGCCTGTTCTATGTGTTTGCTTGACGATTTTTGGTTGATGGTACACCTAGAAATATTTTCTGTCTTGCTGAGACAATTCTTTATTCTCTTTCTTTCTTTTCTTTCTTTTTCTTTTTTCTTTCTTTCTTCTGTCCTTTATTTCTTTCTTTTTCTTCCTTTCTTTTTCTTTTTCTTTTCTTACCATTATTTTATTTTATTATAGAGGTGATGCACAGAAAGGTTATAGTAACAAACAAAAGGTACCAAGTATATTTCTTTTCCTAAGGTGTTATCCCCTCCCTTTCTCCTGCTTTCGGTTCTCGTGACTGCCCCCTCCCATGTTGTAAAGCTCATTTCTAACACAGTGTCTAGTGAGTATCACTGTTGCATTGCTTCCCCCTTGGTTGATCTATGATTCCACTTCCCTTTTCCAAATCAGATAAACTTTGATACTCCAATGGTTGTTCGGAGCATAGTTATAACAAGGACAAACACAACTTGTACCAGAAATTCACTGAAAGCAACAGTAAAAGGGTGGGGCCTTGTTTTTAATCTCAATTCCAATTGATATGGAAATGAATTGCACACCCTTCTCTACACACCCTTCTCTAAGCCCTCCCACCCTAAGTGTAAAAAAATGGAACTAGGGAATCAAGCTATTCCGCACATCCCACCGCCTTGCCATGGACAGCACTTGGAGAGAGCTTGCCAGTGGTGAGGACCAGAGCAGGAGAATCAGCTCTCTCCATCCTCTTTGTTTGGAAAGATGGAGTGGGACATTGCCCAAGCCTTCCAGGAAGAGTTGAGATGCCCCATCTGCATGGAAACCTTTATCGACCCAGTCACCATCCACTGTGGGCACAGTTTGTGTCGACCGTGTCTGCGCCTCCTCTGGGAAGAAGCTGAGACTCCAGCCAGGTGCCCTGTGTGCAGGCAACCCTCTCAGCAAGAAGAGCTCAAAACCAACATTGCCCTACAGAGTCTGGTGTCCATCAGCCGACAAATCAGCCTCCGACAATTCCTGAGCTCCGAGGAGCATACATGCTGCACACACAAGGAGACCAAGCAGATGTTTTGTGAAGTGGACAAGAGCCTGCTGTGTCCTCACTGCTCCCCATCTCGGGAACATGAGGCTCACAGACACCAACCTGTCGACTGTATTGCTGCAGACAAACGAAAGATTATTTTAAAGGAAATGGACACTATATGGGAGAAGATACAAAAAAACCAGAGCAATATACACGAGAAGAGGAACATCATCAACCAGTGGGTTTGGTACATGAATCTACACAGGGAGATGACCAAAGATTTTTATTCAGCACTGCATCTGGGTCTCCGGGAGGAGGAAATACGACTTTCGGAGATACTCAAAGAGAAAGGAAGAGTCATCTTTCTGCAACTCAGGACAATGGAAACCCAAATGCTTCAGAAAAGCAGTGACCTCAGAAACATATATCAGGAGCTGATGAAAACCTACCAAAAGCTAGACCTGGAACTCCTGCGGCATTTAGAAGACACCCTGGAAAGATGCGAGAGTGCCTTGCTCTTCATGCCCCAGCTGAAGAAGCCAGAGCTCAGCCCTCCTTCCATTCCTAGATTGATGGATAACCTCAACCATTATCGAGTGGAGATCACCTATTGTCATTTGATTCAGAATCATGAAGAATCCAACTATGTTGCTCTTTCAGGAATCCAAGAGTTCAGCTCTGGGAAACATTACTGGGAGCTCAGTGTCCAAGGCTTCTCCACCTGGGCTGTGGGCGTCTTCAGAAATTCAGCAATAGGGAGCAACCTTATTCTGAATGAATCTGAGGACATTTTTCTTCTTTTCTCTGGCAAGGGGAACATTCATTATAGTATCTTTACCACCGCTCCATTGCTTCCTTACTTTATAGAGAGACCAGTGGGCCGCATTGGTGTGTTTCCTGATCTCGAAAATGGAAATGTGAGTTTTGTGAATGCTACTAAGAATTCCTTTATCTGGAGATACCCAACTAACTCCTTCCAGTATCCTGTCAAGCCTTGTTTTTTCTCCTGGTAACCCATAATCATAAGTAAAGAGCTTTTATTTCCTTTTTTTTTTCTTTCTTTTTTTTTTCTTGGTTGTGGAGATTGAATTCTGGGCCTGGGCACTATCCCTGAGCTCTTCCGCTCAAAGTGAGTGCTCTACCGCTTGAGGCACAGAGTCATTTCTGGTTTTCTAGTGGTTTATTGGAGATCAGGGCCTCTCGGACTTTCCTGACAGGGCTGGCTTTGAACTGTGAGTCTCAGATCTCAGCATTCTGAGTAGCTAGGATTACAGACATGAGCCACCTGTGACAAGCTAGTAAAGAGACTTCCTATGTGTTGGGAACTCTCTATACCAGAGAACCCTTCTCAACTGATGCAAATAACTTATGCTGTTCTTATTTGTCTTTGTAATGTAATTACATTTTTGTTATGAAATATAGAGTTAAAATAAAATGCAAGATGTAAAAATGTTAGTGCATGCATGTTTAATTTTGATTCTGACATATGATAAACACTATAATAAACAGTGGATGGCACAATGAAACTTGGCTTATAAGTAGCTTATTTCTTAATTGTTTCATCTTCATCTCTAACACCAGTAGCTATGAGTTTCCATATTCCCTCTGCATTTCCACAAATGATATTACTTCCCTGAAGAACAAAAGCAGAGTTGGCATGACATCTTTCTGCAGACCATAGAGAATATCTGGGCCATAAGACACTAGGCATTACCTATGTCTTCATGGTGCCTCAAGAAAGAAGAAGTTCTGATGTTTCCCAAGCAAAGAGATTAGTTAAAGGAAGAGCCATCTTATTGCTTTAAAGATAGCATCCATCTAAGCTACTGTGCCCACAAAACTCAGATTAATGGCATGAGGCAGATATTCAGGAGGGAATGAAAAAGATAACTGGCTTATTGATTTTTGCAAGATTAAATCGAACACAGTACTAGAAATGAATCATACTAAATTTAGCTTGCTTACCTACAAAGCAACTCTTCACATCCAATCGTGTGTCACTGTGCTCAGTTTAACAAAGGCAAAACCCCCCTCAGTGCCAGGAATATTTAATTTCCTCCTTCGAGCCTATTAGGGTTCACTTTTTTTTTTATAGGCAAGCCAGATTCCTGTAGTGAGATCATTTTTTAAAGTTTTCCTTTTGGTTATGGATAGAGGCTGTTTGGAGGGGTTGTGAGTTAAAGAAATGGAGAGAGTGGGCTTAATTGGGATACATTACATGTGTGTATGAGAGTATCGTTTCCCTTTCCCATCCCTTCCCATACTCCCCCCACCTCCACACACCCTATCCCCCCCCAAAGTTGTAAATTCGTTTTTCAACATAACGACTTGTACATCTCATTGTTGCAATGGGTCTACCTGTATCCTTATTTAAATGATTTGTTTTTTCCCTTCCCAAAATATTCATTTTTTAGAGTGGAGTAACTCCATAATATTTCTTCTGGCTAGTTTGTCTTCCTCATTGGTTATCTTAAAATTATAGAATTATTTACTTTTACATCTTAGAGAAAATTGAATTTAGCTTCTTATATATTAGATTCAAAATGAAGGTGACTTAAGGAAAAATGTTTTGTATTACTATAGGCCGCAAACAGTGTTAAGAAATTTGCTCACATTGTCAAATATGTTCATCACAAAATTATTTAGAGGATTTTTGTCATCATTGATTTGTTTCACTTTGGCAGAAGTGGGTTATAACTCAGGGTCTTCCACTTGCTAAGCAAGCATTCCATCACTTGAGCTACCCTGCCTGACCACCCTTGCTGTTTCTTTTTTTCTCTGTTTTTTTTTTGTAAAGCTAGTGCTCAAATCCAGGGCCTCAGACATGCTAAGCAAGCACCATACCATTGAGATGTACCCCAGGCTCAAGCAAAGCAATCTTATCACATCCATACAGAAAGAAATCTGGTATTTTAGTACACCATGATGTCAGAATGAAGCAAGATCACAATAATATTAACAGGAGGATAAATCACTCAATGGTGATGTATCTATCTATCTATCTATCTATCTATCTATCTATCTATCTATCTATCTATCTATCTATCTTCCTGACCCTGGGGTTGAACTCAGGGGCTGGGTGCTGTCACAGCGCATCTTTGTGCTCAAAGCTAGCACGTGAGGCACAGTTTCATTTCTGGCTTTTACTGAGTTGTTTATTGGAGAATAGAGTCTCACAGACTTTTCCACCCCACTGTCTTTGAAATGAGATCCTCAGATATCAGCCTCATGAATAGCTGCAGGTGTGAGTCACCAGTGCCCTGCTTGGTGATTATATCTTTGTCAAGATGCGAATATGGATCAATTTAACCCCCAAAATTTATAAAACTGTTTTTATACAAACATTGGAGATATTTTCATTTTTCTATCAGATCATTTTGATTAAAAATATTCCTACACTAACCTGTAATTAAAAATTGTGTACATATTATTCTTGAGTCTCTTACTTAAATCTATAACTTTAGAAGGAATGACTCCAATCACTTGATCTTCTATGCTTTTCTGTTCATGCTTTTCTGTAGACAAGTACATGTTAAGACCAATTTTGTTCTCCAATTTACATATTATTCTTATAACCTTGAAAAATCAGTAGATAGCTCACTTTGTGCAAATTACATGCTTTTCTGAAATCTTTACCACTCATACCTCCATAAAGTAGAAGCTATATTGAAAACTAATGCAAGCTAAATGGTTTAGGCATTAACAAAGTTTCAGTCAACCAAGAAATCAGACAAGGATATAGCAACATAGTAAGTCTGAAATTTATTTTAAATAAATATGGTAGATATTCTTTTCCTACAGGTATGAAAATGAAACAATGAAGCTTATTGAGGTTTGTTTGTAAAGCTGGGAGAATGGATGAAGGAAAAAATATGGAAAGGAGAAAGCTAAACAAGGTACACTCTATGCACATATGGACATATCAAAATGAATGCCCATGCATAATGAGCCAATAGATTACATACAATATAATTAATAATGTACTATGGGCTAATAGATGCTCAAAATGTGAAAATTTTTATTGTATTTTTAGGTTGAAAATAATATAAGGTACAAGTGGAATTATCACTTAATTCTACATGATAACAGCCCAATTTTCCATTTACATATCATAATTTATTTTTCAGCTTGAGAGTAAATAAAACAATTAAATTAGTTAACCATGGGATCAGGCGACAAATTAACCAGGGATTAAATACTGGCTTTACCAGATAGCAACTGGGAGATTTCAGGTTCTCTGAGGCTACAATCTTCCATGAGGATCTACTTTGCAGCTTGACAAGCTGTTGAAAATGTTAAATTACATAATAATTACTTAGTACGGACACAATGAACACATTCTGTATTCATGAAGTAAATGTTAGTTTTAGTGGTACTAGAGTGAAATTTACTTAAGAGACCTATAAGAAATTGGTACAAACGAAAGCATTGTTTACACTTTTATCAAAGATGAGTCAATAAAGAGAAATCTGGCAACACGAATGTTCAACTTTCATGCTGTTTTCTGTTTCAGTCTACATT
>NW_024872440.1:0-25061 GCF_019054845.1 Dipodomys spectabilis | reverse complement strand
TGGGGCTACATGGGAGGTGAGGCCATGGTGGCTTGGAAGTATCTGTCAGTGTCTAGGAAATGTCAATGTACCTTACCACAGGAAAGTATCTTCCAGCCCCAGTTGGGCCTCTCTAGGTCCTTCTAGACAATTCCAGATGCCCAGAATACAGAGGCACAGACTTTAGATTCCATGGCCAGGGAACTGGGGGATGAGAGACTGGTATGGCCAATACCTCAATGTTTTGGGGCATTAGCCTTGATCTGGCTATGCCCCCCTTGTGTATGTTTACTTGTTCATCCAGTGCTGGCCACACACCAGCCTCTTGTGGCAGTGTTGTGGAAGTGGCAGGAGTGGAAGTGAGATCTAGGATAACCAAAATCTGGATGTATGGCCTGTGGGGATGGGGAAGGCAAAGGGTGTCTATTAAGAAAAAGTATCTCAGAGCTGGAACTCAGGGCCTAGGCACTGTCCCTGAGCTAACACTCTACCACTTGAGCCACAGCTCACCTTTCAACCTTTTTACTAGTGTAGTGGAGAGAAGAGTCTAGTGGACTTTCCTGCCTGGGCTGGCTTCAAGCTGCCATCTTAAGGGCTCAGCTTCTGAGTAGCTGGGGTTGATGGTATAAGCCATTGGCAACTGCTAAAGATGTTACCGTGTGTATGTGTGTGTACTTGCACATGTAAGTGTGTGTGTGTGTGTGTGTGTGTGTGTGTGTGTGTGTGTGTTTACCAGGGCTTTAACTCAGAGCCTTGGTGGTATCCATTAGCTTGTTTGCACAAGGTTGGTGCTGTACCACTTGAACTAGGGTAGCTCTGTTTTCCAGTGTTTTTGGTGATTCATTGGAGAGAAGAGTCTGCCCAGGCTAGCTTTGAATCTTGATTGATCCTCAGGTGTCACTCTTGAGTAGCTAGGATTACAGACATGAGCCACTGGCATCTAGCTACAAGGATGTCTTCTCATACTCTCTTCTGTTATAACACATTGTCTACTTGCCCTGGCCTAGATCCTCTGACCTCCACATCAGCTCCCAGCAGCCCCTAGCTGTGTGGAGAACATAAAGCTCAAACTTGATCCTATTTCTTTGTCCTCAGGGGAGGGAATGTTTCCTCTGAAGCCTGGGTTAGGAGGGGTAGCTGCAGCTGGGTACTCGGCTGGGAGAGAGGTACTCTGTTTTAGCCAAGAAGGAAAGTGTGGCCAGATGATAATAGCTGATGCTGTCCTATTCCTAGCTCCTCAGGAGGCTGAGATGTGAGGATTACCATTCAGAGCCAGTCCAGCTAGAAAAGTGTGTGAGACTCTCTTCTGCAAATAACCACCCAAAAGCTGGAAGAAAAGCTGTGGCTCAACTGGTAGAGTGGTAGCCTTGAAGGAAAAAACTGAGGGACAGATCCCAGGCCCTGAGTTCAAGCCCTAGCACAAAGATGCATGGGTATGCGTGCACACACGCACATGCTCACACACATACACACATACACACATACACACAGACACAGACACACACACATACACACACACACGGAGGAAGGTGTTAATGATGAGCTGAGCTAGAACTGGGGGCACTCCTGAGGCATAGTCATAGTAAACTCTCAAAGTAGATCAAGTGGTTTCTCCATAAGTCCTTCTTGGGCCAAGTGGGTCTGGGCCATGGCAGGAAGTTCCATGGAATCTGCCCCTCCATCCGTGCACGGGGCCACAGGACCAAGGGAAGGACACTATGGATGCTCCTTTGTAGTCAGTCCAAGATTGAAGACCTTCATCTGTCCCCAAGCAGTGGAGAGGAAAGCAGGGCTCCGAGCCCTGGGACTCCTGGGATAGTGACTGCTACAAGCATCAGCCAGCCAGCTGTGGATTCCTGAGCCTACAAGTCTTTCATGAGCCCAACTCAACACCTGCCCAAGGTGTGCCTGACAGAGTCGAAAACTTGTGATACCCACATGAGTAGGCATTACCTGCTGTGCCATCTTGCAGCTCCTGGCCCTCCTGGCCCAGAACCATGGTCTGAGACATCGGTTTACTGCTCAGATGTACACTATACCCATGAGTGATGCCATTCTGATGACCCGGCTGATGACCTCCATGCCCCAAGGCGGGACCCTTCTCTGATACTGTGGCCCGTTCCATACACAAAGGCTGCCAAAGAGACTGCTCTGAAGACACCTAGACATTGGGAGACCCGACTCTCAGGGGCCCATTGGAAAGTACTCTGCCTAGAGTTACAGAGTGAGCTACAAGCAGGTGTTGGTCATGGGGCTCAAACTCTGGGCCTGGGCACTGTAGCTCAGCTCTTCAGCTTACCACTTGAGCCACAGCATGTCCTCCAGTTTTCTGATGGTTCCTTGGAGATCAGAGTCTCCTGGACTTTCTTCCAGGGCTGGATTTGAACCACGATCCTCTGATCTCAGCTTCCTGAGGATCTAGGAGGACATGTAAGAGCCAGACGCACTTAGCTGATCTGGCCTTTCACCACAGTGGGCTAGGAGCTTCTTAAAGCTTTTCTTTATTTTTTTTCTGTGCCAGTACTGGGGTTTGAACTCAGTTTGAGCCCTGGTCTCTTAACTTTTTCTCAAGCTGGCACTTTACCACTTGAGCGACATTTCCATTTCTGTCTTTTGGTAGTTCATTGGCAAGAAAAGAGTCTCACCAACTTTCTTCTCCTGAGCTGTATTTGACCCACTATATCTGATCTCAGTCTCCTGGATAGCTAGGATTTACAGGGGTTGAGCCACTGATGGCTAGAAACTTAAGAAAGAGTTCTTCCTTGCATTTGCCCTGACTCCTCCATGCAAAGGAGGCCTCTGAGGGTTAGGAGCTGTGAAAAATAGGCTTCCAGCCACTGAAAATGGCTGGGGTCCGTGGTGAAAAGCCAAGCTAATCTTCCCCCTGGGCCCCATTCTGGGTCCCCACCCTCTGCCCTACCTGTGATTCAAGTACAAACCTTGACCCAGCCTTGAATGTCCTGCCAGACTTGTCTGAAGCCACAGAACCTTCATTCCACCCACACCACTGGCTCTACACCATACCTCAGGACCTTTGCCCATGCTGTACCTTCTGCCTGAGGCTCTCTGTCCTGTTCCACATCTTAGAACTCCTGTGGAATTTTGGCACAGGTTGTATCACCTCCTGGAGCAACTCTTTCCTTCACTTTTCCCTCTTTTTAAAAAAAAATATGGAATTGCTAGAGATGGAACTTGTGAAGGCTGACTGGTGTGTGTGTTTTGCCAGACTGGGGGGTTTGAATTCATCACCTTGACAGTATCCCTGAGTTTTTGTGTTCAAGGCTAACACACCAGTACTTGAACCACAGCTCTACTTCTGGCTTTTTGGGTGTTTAATTGGAGAAAAGTGTCTCATTATAGTCTTTCCTGCTTGTAATTTTGATCCTCAGATCTCAGCCTCTTGAGTAGCTAAGATTACAGGGGTGAGCCACCAGTACCTGACCTCTACCTCTTACTTCTAACCTCAGCCCTCCTCTGAGTCCCAGAAGAATATGTCTTAACCGGGTCCCTTTTTTTTTTTTGACAGTCTTGGGGCTTAAACTCAAGGTCTGAGCATGTTCCTGAGCTTCTTTTCTGAAGGCTAGCACTCTATCACTTAAGTCACAGTGCCACTTTTGGCTTTTCTTTTTCTGTGGTACAGAGGAATCGAACCCATGACTTCATGCAATCTAGGTAAGCACTCTACACTAAGCCACATTCACAGCCCAAGGCTCACTTCTAACAGGAGCTATGAGGGTGGAATTTATTGGCTAACCCCTTTCGGCACAGAAATCACTGGCTATGTCCTATCTTTCCCAGGATTTGGGACCAGCCTGAGACTTGGCAGTCAGGAATGATGAATGAGTGATAGGCACCAGACCCCACATCCTACAGAGGGATTTAGAATATGGAGCCAGAACCTTGGACAACTCCTACTGCCTAGGAAGTGTGGTCTCCCTGGAGGCAGTGGCTGGCTTCTAGGTGTCCTGATGGGACACCTAACCCACAACATAATGCACCTGTTGCACACACCAGCCCAGGCAAAGCCTTTTGGGCTTCAGTACTTAAATGGCAGAGAAGGATGCTTTGTTCAAGCTGCCGGCTCAGACTTAGTATTGTCTCAGTGCTTGTCCCAGCTTGCCCAGGTTTGGGGGCTGGGCATGGGCAACCTGCTGAATGCCCATCATCCATACACCATCCATCCATACACAGAGACATAGAATTACTGCCTCCTTTTTTTTTTGGCAGGTCCAGGATTGAACTATGAGCCTAGGTGCTGTCCCTGAGCTCCTTTTGCTCAAGGGTAGTGCTCTGCCCTTGAGCCACAGCCCCACACATGTGTGCATTTTTTTCCCTGTGGTCTTTTAGAAATAAGAGTGTCAGGAAATTTCCTGCCCCAGCTGAATTCAAACTGGCATTCTCTTCATCTCAGCCTCCTGAGGAGCTGGGATTATAGGCAGAAGCCGCTGACACCTGGCTTTCTTTTCTTCTTGTTCTTTTTTTAATCGTGACAATCTGAAGTCTTCACAGTGCCATTCCAATGGTTTGCAAATCGAAGGAAACTACCCAGGCCTGGAGTTCGAATGCTAGGACTGCCCCCCACAAATGGAGGGAGAATCTGACAAACTCATTCCTATTCATGTGAATGCTAATGGAATGCATAAAAGTAATAATTTGCAGTTAATTCTTGATTCTATTTTAGAGTGCCACACACAAATTACTGGATTTATATCTTCCATTCTAGCACCTAATGGAAGGGTTTTGACTAATTTTTAATTACAGATTTTGTAAGTATTCAACCATAATACTTCATTAAATGGAGGCATAATGTAATCACTAATAATTGGTTATATATATAATATCTTAACATTCCCTCCCTGAATATATATGCATATATATACACACATACTCACATATATATACATCTATCTATCTATCTATCTATCTATCTATCTATCTATCTATCTATCTATCTATCTATCTTTCTATCTTTCTATCTTTCTATCTATCTATATATTGGGCACTACTGTGGGTTGATCACAGGTCCTCAGGACTTCCTGGCAGCTCAGTTTGCCACACCCTGGTCTGCTAAGACTGTGACCCCATTTATGGATTGGGCATTGTGAGTTGAAATCCCAGCATGGCCAAAAATTTATTCATGGAGTAAGAAGCTAATTTTGACACATTTTTTTCTTCTCTGTGACAGTGCTTGGTCTCAGTATGATGTATAATCCATATTCAAATATATCCTATGTGATATGAGGAAATGAAACATTATATGTGTAATAATACTAAATTAATAAGTGTAATAAACATCATAAGCTGTAAACCCATGCAATATAAATAGATCTCATATATAAATATTAGTTTTTCCAGTGCTGGGGCTTCAATTCAGGCTCTAGGAATTGGTCTGAATTTCTTGTTTTCAAGGACGGTGATCTTCCCCTTCACCTACAGTGTCACAGATTTACCCAGACCCTGAGTTCAAATCAAAAGCCTGCCAGAAAAAAGGTGCAAATTCCAAGCCAGGGCCTTATTATTTTTTTTTTTGGCCAAAGCATGGGGCTTGAACTCAGGTCTTGGCATCTCTGCCACAACCAACCTTGGGATCCTAGGACCAGAGTTCAAATCTTGAGGCTAGTAAAAAAAAACAAAAACAAAAGAGAAGGATAAAATTGAGATGGGAAGGGGAAACAAAGAGGAGGCAACAATGCTTGATAAGAAGGGTACTGGTTATCTTGCCCATGTAATTGTAACTCCTCTGTATGGTATTCTCACAATAAAAAAAAAAAACTGAGAAGTTCAAGAAGGTGGTTTTACTTTTTCTTCCACCTTTGCATTGTGGCCATCGAGGGTCTAAATGACAAGGCCCAGAAAGTGTACATGACCTTGCATTGCTGATACTTGGTGGGCTATTAGGGAAGCCATAGCCAAAAGAGGCAACTTAGGCCTGGAGGTTGAATCCTGGTACTGCCACTAATGAATGGTGGGAGATTCTAAGGTGCATTCTGATATACATCCATACAAATGAAATGTTATAAAAGTAACAAATAAATTACTAGTGTATGATTATATTATAAAACTATATACAAAAATTATACTACATTAATTTTCAATTAATACTTTATTATGTATTCAATCATGATACTTAAAAAAGGAAGGAATAATTTAATTGCCAATAATCGGTAGCAATATTGTATATGCTATTTCATAATGTACAGACATCTCTTTCTTGTTTTAAGCATATACCTCTCTATCTATCTATCTATCTATCTGTCTATCTATCTACCTACTTACCTATCTATACACCAATCTACACATTTATCTGTTTGTATGCTTGTCACTCCTGGGGATCAGTGGTAGTGTGCTCTCCTAGGATATACAAAGCCCTCGGTTCGATTCCTCACTACCACATGCACAGAAAAATCCGAAAGTTGTGCTGTCTTGCTTAAGTAGTCGAGTACTAGCTTTGAGGATGAAAGCATAGGGACTGTGTCTAGATCCTTATTCAAGACCCTAGTAGTGGCACCAAAAAAAAAAAAAGATAGAATGTTCTGACTGCAATGATATAAGGATAGGCAGCAAATACCTCATCACAGAGCAAGCTGGGAGTCTGGTGTTGACAGGTGACATCTAACCCGACTTAGCCAGAGGTAAACCACTGCAACCCAGCTCCACCGAAACAGATGCTGCTGGCTCACTCACCCCTGTCATGCAAGATACTAGGGGGCTGAGATCTGACAGTGGTGGGTTTAGAACTCAGTCCTGGCATGAAGTCTGCGAAATTCTGACCTGTGGCTCAAAGTGGCAGAGCTCTAGGCTTGAGCTAAATATCTTAGGATAGTACCCCCAACCTTTGAGTGCAATCCATGTGGCTGACTCCCCCCCAAAAAAACCACCCCTCTAAATCATTAGATGTGAACTTTGTGAGGTTTGTGATGTGTTTCTAAAAGAATGGTGATACTGATTAAAGCACCCTAATTCTAATGACACCATGTGGGATACAGCTATGTGATGAGTTCTTCATGAGTTGTTGTTGTATGCCTAGTCCTTCACGGGGTTCATTCTTTCATCTGGTCCTTGTAAAAGCTCCACAAGTAAGATGATTGTGCAGATGGGAAAGTTGAGGCTCAGATATGTCCCCATGTCAGGGCCAAAATGATGTATGTACTGAAATGTAGTGAGTTGTTTCCTGCAGACAATTATTTTGGTTTACTTTTCTCCATCATGTACCTTGAACTCAGAGCCGAGGCACTGACTTTCATCTTGGGCTCATGGCTAGCACTCTACCACGTGGAGCCAATGACTCTTTTTAGTATAGTGTCAGAGCTTAGGTGTCTTTAGCTGAGGTCTGTCATCCTGCCTACTTAGCAAGCTGAAATCTGATGATCTGCGTTCCAAACTATCCCAGACACAAAAGGTCCCATGAGACTATTATCTCCTATTCACCACTTAGAAACTTGAAGTGGAAGCTGCGTACCGGTGACTCGTGCCTGTCATCCTAGCTACTCAGGAGGCTGAGAGCTGAGGATCACAGTCCAAAGCCAGCCTGAGCAGGAAATTCCTTGAGATGGTTATCTCCAATGAACCACCAGAAATCTGAAGGGGCTCTTTAGCACAAGTGGTAGAGCTCTAGACTTGAGCTGAACAGACAGCACCCAGGCCCAGACTTCAACTCCTCCAACTTATAAGAAAAAAGAAACCTGAAGTGGAGTGCTAGGAATGTGTCTTAGGGGTAGGGTGCTTTGCATGCATGAAACCTGGGCTTGAATCCTCAGTGCCACCTCACTAGAAAAAAAAATCTAAAGTGCTCTGTGGCTCAAGTGGTAGAGTGCTGTCCTTGTACAAGAGAAACTCAGGTCAGTGGTCAGTTCCTGAGTCCTTCAGGACTGGTGTATGCACACACACACACACACACACACACACACACACACACACTCTCTCTCTCTCTCTCTCACACACACACACACACACAGAACAGAAGTGAAGCTGTGACACCAAATGGGAAAACACTGAGCTTCTGCTCTGAACTCATGGTCAGCACCTTCGCCCTGTGTTCAACCCCAAAATCTAGCCACCGAGGGCCAAACTAGGAGAGGTCAAAGGTTTCAAATCTTGATGTGCTTCACCAGCCCTAGATGACAGGAAGCATTGTGATTTTGCACAAGTGCTTAGATTTAGGAAGCTTCCGGAAACCTAGGGAGGCAACACTGCCAACAATGAATCATTTCATTAGATTCAGGGCCCTAGTTGTCTGCCAGAAGGACTCTTCAATTAATTGTAGCAGTTTGTCTCAACATTGGAACATAGTGTAACAAAGACAGGATGAGTGCAGGGAACTTGGCCTGCCACAGGAGGTGGCGCAAATGAAGACTTCCTGTCCAAACAGAGCACTGGGGAGAGAGATAACTTGGGGAAAAGGAGGGCTTTTTCACCTGGCCTTTAGAGCCCACCCACACTCATCCTCACTAATTGCCCCAGATGAAATGTTTGTTACACAGCTGTACAGGAGTAAGGCTTTTTGTTTGCCTGTTCCAACAATGAAGCAGACTTCCTCCAGCAGCCTTTGGTGTGGAGAAACCCTCAAGTTACACTGGGAACAGTGAGGAGAGCTCTGGAACATGCACTGTCTTGAAAGCTGTGCTATGAAATCATTCTATTCAAAGCAAATTTCCTAGCTGAGTTCCTTTCTTCATAGGGACTCTGGATTTTCACCGATAGAAATACTTGCATATATACACAGATACGTGGAGTTACTGGCTCTTTTTTTTGCGGCAGGTCCTGAGTCTTGAACTGTGATTCTCGACATTGTCCCTGAGCTCCTTTTGCTCAAGGAAGCATTTTATTGTGCCTTAAAAAATGATACATCATTAAATGGACGCATAATTCAATATCTATTAATTATTAGTAATATATTACATGTAATTTAATATGTAAACATCTTGCATTCTATAAATTTTTTATATATTTAAATATACAATCAAATAAACCTATAAATCTCTCTCTCCCCCAGCCCTCTCTGTCTCTCTCTATATATATACATATATATATATATATATATATATATATATATATTTGCAGCAATTTACACTTCTATCTATTTATATATTGGTGACTCCTTGGGCTAGAAGTCAGGTCCTGAGAACTGCCTGGCAGTAAATTTTTTTGAGGCTGCTGTGCTTAATGGCCACTTGATGAATTGGGCATTCCAGGCCCTGAGTTCAAATCCTAGCAGTGCCAAAGTTAATAGGTGGAGTAAGAAGCCAATTTTGAACTGTTTTCCTTTCTGTGAAAATCTTGTGTCCTAGGTACAATATGTAATATCTATGCAAATACATGCATATATATGATATACATTATAAATGTATATAACGATTATTTTTGCCAGTTCTGGGCCTGGAATTCATGTCTTGGGAAATGTTCCTGAATTTCTTTTCTTCAAGGCGGTGAGCTCCTATGTCACCCAGATCAAAATAGTGTTACCCAGCCCCTGAGTTCAAATCCCAGGTATGGCAGAAAAAATGGCCTAAATTCCAAGTCAATGCCTTAACATTTTTTGTGGGGGGGGGGCAGGCATGGGTCTTGAAATTAGGTTGCCCTAACTCTGCCTCAGCCTTGATTACCCTAAGCTGGGGTGCAGCTTTTACACCCACAGATGACCCAGGGATCCTAGGAACCAAGTTCAACTCCCTTCACTGGAAAAAAATCATCAAACCAACAAAAATGGAGGATAAATAAACCAGGAAGTTTTACACAACAGTATTACCTTTGTTTCCTTTGCACTGTAACCATCCTGGGTGACAGTGACTAGGCTTGAAAATTTTATGTGACCTTGCATAGCCGAGGCTGTTAATGAAGCCTGAGCCCAATCCATGCACAGAGGCCCTTAGTTCGATCCTGGGACTGCCACCTACACATGGCTGAAGATCCTAGGAAACTAGTTCCTATCTATAGGAACACTAATAGAATGTTGACATGTACTAATTGAATCACTAATTAGCTAGTCATTCTAGTATAAGATTGTACACAATAAATATAGATTATTGATTAATTTAATTAATACTTTATTAAGTCTTCTACCGTGATTAATTAATGGAGGCATAATTTTATACCAAATAATTGGTAGTAATAGAATATATATATAAATACAATATAGATATCACACTTTATATATAGTTATACACTAGAATCTACATAAATGTCTGTCTCTGTATACATTTATTGATAGATGCATATACATATATAAATACACACACACACTTCAGTCTACACATCTGTCTGTTTATATATTGGCCACTCCTAGGACGTGAACTTGGGTCCTCAAATTTGCCCGACAACTTCACTTGCATCAGACTGGTATGCTAACATTGACCCATTCATGAAGTGGGCCTTCTAGGCCCTGAGTTCAAATCACAGAATTGCCAAATACTTAATCCTGGTGGAAGAAGCCAATTGTCCCACATGTTTTCCTTACCGGTCAAAGCCCTGGGTCTCAAGTATGATGTACAATATATATGCAAATCTATGTCCTATGTGATAGGATGTAAAAAATGTTATACATGTAATCATACTCACTAAAATACAAAACAAATAATTAAAAACAAAATAAAACAATTAATACACTAACTGTAATATGCAGTAAACATTTGTTTTTGGGTCTGGTTGCGGGGCCTGAACTCTGGGCCTGGGTGCTGTCTCTCAGCTCTTCAGCTCAAGGCTAGCACTCTACCTCTTGAGCCACAGTGCCACTTCCGGCTTTTTTCTTTTTGCTTATGTGGTGCTGAGGAATCGAACCCAGGGCCTCAGGCATTCAAGGAAAGCACTCTACCACTGAGCCACCTTCCCAGCCCCTGCAGTAAACAATTGAGAGTAAATGTAAGTCATGTATTTAAAATGTATACGAATATTTTTTTTGAATGCTAGGGTTGAATTCAGGCCCTGGGAACAGGCCTGACTTTCTTGTCTTCCAACACAGTGAGCTTGCCCTTCCCCCATAGTGCTGTAGATTTACCCAGATCCTGAGTTCAAATCCCAGGCCTGCCAGAAAAAAATGGCATGAATTCCAAGCCAAGGAGCCTCATAATTTTTAAAATATTTATAGTGTACATATGTATATGTGTATATGTGTATGTATGTATGTATGTATGTATTTTTATTTTGCCACAGGGCTTGAACCCATGTCGTGGCAACTCTGCCTCAACTTTGATCACTCTAGCCTGGGGTGCAGCCACTGGATCCACAGCCAATCCTGGGTTCCTAGGCCCCAAAGGCTGACAGGAAAAAAGTAAATAAATCAACACAGAATAAAACCGTTCAACTTGCAGATGGCTGACAGTTTTACATTTGTTTTCTTTGCAAGGTGACCATCCTGGAACTGAATGACACAGCTGAAAAATGCTCTTAACGTGGCTTACTGAAAGCTGGTGGGCTACCAGGGAAGCCATAGGCCAACATGGCAACATAGGCCCTGAGTTCAAAGCCCAGTTCTGACCCCTACCAATGGCAGGACATTCTAAGAGTCTCGTTCATATTCATAGGAATTCCAATGGAAGGTTTTGAATGTCCAGGTTGAATTAGTTCTTCCTGAATGATACTACTACAAAATTAGAGTGATTTTAGGAGGCTGACAGATTTTAATTAATATTTTTGACACATTAAAAGAATACAATTAATTACATGGACACAATAATTTCAGGACAGTGGTTGATTTAATTAATAATTCATTAAGGATGAAAACAATAATATTAATTACATGGAGTCATAATGAATATCCACGAATTGGTAGGAATGTAGCATATATAACTGAATCATGTATAAACATCTCTGGAACTATAAAGATCTATATTTATTTGTGTACTACCATCTGCATGTCAATCTGCTCTTATTTTGTCAATCCCTGGGGTTCGATCTCAGATGCTGGGATCTGCTTGTCAGCTCCATATGCCCCAGGCTGACATGCTGACACTCACCCACTTATGAGTTGGACCTTGTAGGCTGTAAGTTCAGATGCCAGCACTCACAAAAATTGAATCGCGGATTAAGAAGCCCAAAGTGACACATGTTTCCTTTTCTGTGAAAGGTCTGGGTGTCAGGTGTGAAGTTTCATATACAGGCAAATCTAAGCCCTATGTAATAAATATTCCATGTGTATTAACAATCAATAAAATAAATGGTAGATAAATGAATAATACAAAAAAAATGAATACACTAATCACAATATGGAGTCAACATATGGGGCTTGATCTCAGGGCCTGGGAACTGCCTGGCAGATGAATTGGCTAGCGGCTGCTGTGCTGACAGTCACCCATTCATGAATTAAACCTTGTAGGCCCTGAATTTAGATCCCAGCACTGCCAAAAATGTAATCATGGAGTGAGAAGCTGAGCATGACACATGTTTTCTTTTTCTTTGAAAGTGCTCGGTGTCAGGTAGGATGTATAATTCGTATGCAAATCTATATGCTATGTAAGAGGATGTCATAAATGTAATAAATGTCATAGGTGGAAAAATTATCACTACAGTAAATGATAAACAAATTGAATTAGTAGTGAATCATTGTAGGATAATATTAGATATAAGAACTATAGGACTGCATTAAGATGAATATTTTATTAAGCACTAACAGAATAAAAATTGCATGGAGACATAATTAAATACATAATAATTGGTAGTAACACATGATGCATACATAATTTAATTATATGTAGACATCTGTCTTGTTCTATAAAATATGCAATTATATGTATGGATGTATATACATATGTGATAAATAATAACAGGATACTGAGTAATTATTAATTAATGCTTTATTAATGGTTCAACTGGGACACATCATTAAACAGAGACATAATTTAATACCTAATAATTGGTAGTAATATTATCTATAATTTAATAATATACAGGCATCTCTCTTTTTGTGTATATAATATTTATATACAGCAATCTCTATCTATTTATATCTTGTTCACTCCTGGGACTCAGTGGTTGAGTTCTCACCTAGTAAGCACGAATCCCTGGTTTTGATTCCTTAGTGCCACATAAACAGAAAACCTGGAAGTTCTGCTGCCTTTCCTCAATTGAGTGCCAGCCTTGAGCACAAATGCTTAGGGACACTGTCAAAGCCCTTACTCAAGCCCCAGGACTGCTGCCAAAAAGGCAGAATGTTCTAACTGCAACTGTAGAAGGACAGGACTTCAAATACCTCATCACAAAGCAAGCTAGGAGTCTGGTGCTGAAAGCTTCCACCTAACCTGACTTAGCCAGATGTAAACCCCTGCAACCCAGCTGCAAGGAACCAGACACTGCTGGCTTACCCCTATCATCCTGGCTGCTTGGGGGCTTTAAAACCCAGTCCTAGCAGGAAGTCTGCGGGACACTTTAAAATGTGCTTGAAGTGGTACAGCTTTAGCCTTGAGCAAATGTTATTAGAACAGTATCCCCATGCTTTGAGTTCCAGCACCCTGGGTAACTCCCTCCCAAAAAATCCCATTAAACCATTAGATGTGAACTTGTTTGGTTTGTGAAATATTCCTCAAAGAATGGTGATACTGATGAAAGCACCCCAATCCTAATGACAGCTTATCGAATAGAGCTATGTGCTGAGTCCTTCATAGGGTGCTCTCAGCTGAGTCCTGCAAAGAGTAACATGTGCTGTGTCCTTCATTGGGTGCACTCTTTCACCTGGTACTCGAAGACCTCCACAACTCACATGATTATGCAGACAAGAATATTGAGGCTCAGATATGTCCCCATGGCAGAAACAAAATTATGTATTACTGAAGACTAGTGAGTTGTCTCCTGTGGACAATTGTTTTGTTTTGATTTTTCTCAGTCATGAACCTTGAACTCGGGGCCTAGGTGCTGACCCTTATCTCTTGGGCTCATGGCTAACACTCCACCACATGGAGCCACTAACCACCTTGCAGCAGAATGCCACGGCCTAGGAGTTGATAGCTGAAGTCTGTTGCCTTGCCTTATAAGAAGTTGAGATCTGTGGATATGGGTTCCTAACTATCCCAGACACAAAAGGTCCTTTGAGACTATTATCTTCAATTCACCACTAAGACAACTGAAGTGGAAGCTGGGTGCTTGTGACTCATGCCTGTTATCCTAGCTACTCGGGAGGATGAGATCTGAGGATCATGGTTCAAAACTAACCTGGGCAGGAAAGTCCTTGAGACATATAGCTCCAATGAACCACCAGAAAACCGGAAGTAGCTCTGTGGCTCAAGTGGTAGAGCACAAACTTGAGCTGAAGAGCTCAGGGACAGCACCAGACCCAGACTTTAACTCCTACAACCTACAACAACAACAATAAAAAAAAAAACAGAAACAAACAAACAAACCTGACTTAGTGGTCTGGGAATGTGCCTTAGAGGTAGAGTACTTTGCATATATGAAACCCTGGGCTTGATTTCTCAGGACCACATCACTAGAAAAAAGCCTGAAGTGGCTCTGTGGCTCAAGTGGGAGAGGGCTATCCTTGTATAAGAGAAACTAGGTACAGTGCTCAGGTCCTGAGTTCAAGCTCCAGGACTGGTGTATGCACACATGCGCACACACTCATGCACATACACACACACACACACACACACACACACACACACATACACACACACACAGAGACCAGAAGTGAAGCTGTACATGCATGTGTGTGTGCTAGAGAAAAACAGAAACATGAATATGCTTCTAGTGTGTTCTAGATACTTAAGGGTGTAGACAAAAAAAACATTCATATTTATTAGGTCATTTTATAGGCAAAAGAAGCAATGCAGAGAGTATGAGGATCGCTCCAGCTTTCGGTCCTCTCATCCTGAAACAGTAAATTCACTGCAGCTCAATGCTAAGTGACAAAGCTGGCATGTCCTGTGGACATTTGCTCCCAAATCCTGGGACACTCATTTCTCACTTTTGGCTTCAAACCTGTGACCAGAGGAGAAGATGAGGAGAGAAAATCCTTCTCAGAGAAAGCAGCTGTAAGAACATTGGGGTAGTTTACTTATAAATTCAAACCATTGGAATGACCCTGTTAAGAAGTCAGATTGTCCAGATTAAAAAATGAATAAGAAAAGATAGGCAGGTGCCAAGGGCTGCTGACTGTAATCCTAGCTCCTGAGGAGGCTGAGATGTAGAGAACCTTAGTTTGAATCCAGCCAGCATAGGAAAGTCCCTGACATTGTTATTTCTGAGAGATCAAAGAAAAACCCACAAGTAAGGCTTGGATTCAAGGTTAATGCAATACCCTTGAGTAAAAGGAGCTCAGAGAGTATGCCTAGGCTCACAGTTCAACCCCAGGACCTGCAGCAATGATGGACCTATGATGCCTCTCCCAGGATTCTGGAAGCTTGGGAAATCCAAGCACATGTCTGGTATCACAATGCTTCCTGTCATATGAGTCTGGTGAAGCTCATCAAGTTTTGAAATGTTTCACTTCTCTTAGTTGGGCCCTGGGTGGCTAGGTTTTGGGGTTGAACACAGGGACTAGGTGCTGACCATAGGCTCAGAGCAGAAGCCCGTGCGCGCGCGTGCACACACACACACACACACACACACACACACACACACACACACACAGACTAGAAGTGAAGCTGTGGCACAAAATGGTAAAGCTCTGGGCTTCTGCTCTGAGCTCATGGTCTCAAGATTTAGACTAAGGATTTCTGTGGAGCACCTCCTTGGCGAATCCTTGAGGAAAGCCGCTTGAAGCCTCCTCAGGAGATTGCCGTTCAAAGCCAGCCCAAGCAGGAATGTCTTTGAGACTCTTATCTCCAAAAACCAACAGAAAACCAAAAGTAAAGCAGTGGCCCAGAGGGTAGAGCTCCAGCTTTGAGAGAGAAAGCCGAGCAGGAAAAACAGGCCAGACCAGGCAAGAAAGTTTGGAAGGTGCTTATGTCCAATTAATGACCAGATGGCTTGAAGTGGAGCTGTGAGGGTGGTAGAGCCTCACCCTTGAGCAAAACAGCTGAGGAACGCATCGGGCTTTGAGATTAAGCCCTGGGATGGCCACAAAATAAATTAAAGAAGAGAATACCAAGTTATGTATCAGTGCCCTACCTACTTATGTGTGTATATTACCACCCTGAGTGCAAACAGACCATATTCAATGCTTCTGCTTTATTTACTGATTTATTTTTCAGATATACTCGTTGCACATACTGCATCATTCTTTTCATTTCAAGCCCATGGCTTTTCTCTTCCAGGGTAGCAGGCCTGTGTCTTTATATGATGCACACTTAAGCTCTCAACAGCCTTTATTTACATTTTATTATGAGGCCAAGGCAGGGACAGTGACAAATCAGGCAGGGGAAGAAAAGTGTTCATAGAAATAGCCAGTATTCAGAATTAAACTTGGGGATGTAAAATGGTAGCATACTTATGTAAAAACTACAATGAAGAAAAAGATGAGGGGGCTGGGTATTTGGATTAGTGAGATAGTGCTTGCCTAGCATGCAAGAGCCCTGGGTTCGATTCCTCAGTAGCACACAGAAAAAAGCCAGAATTGGTGCTGTGGCTCAAGTAGCAGAGAGCTAGAAACAGTGCCCAGGCCTTGAGTTCATCCCCAAAACTGGTAAGAGATCGCTAGCTATGTAGGTAAGGAGGAAAGAAGGTAGGTAGATAGGTGGATAGATAGATCTTGGACGTCAGGAGGAAAGAAGGGAATACTTCCCAGTGTGAGGCCTTCTGCAGGGAGCCAGGCCACCACATTGCCTTCACACAACCACAGAGCAGGAAGACTGTCTCTGTCCCACTTCTCAGGCAGCAGAAGGCCCAAGAGCCAAGAGGGCAGAGCCAGGTTCTAACTCAGGTGCTTAGAGACAGAGGAGAAAGGGCCCTGCCTCTCCTTGGACTGGGAATTTGCATTAATGATGTGCAGAATGAAGGAAGGAGAATGAATTGGCAGAGGTAGAAGAATGGTCTTTAAATCTGACAGATGGAGAGTCAAAATCCCATTCCTTAAGGCAGAGAGCAGGGTTTTTCTTCTCTGTTCCTCCCCTCTCCCCCTCTAAACTGGCTCTCTATTGTTAACCTAAAGATAGCCTGAGGCTCCCTTCACCTGAGAGAGGAAGGTTAATTAGTCATTGTTTGAAGAGGCTGAGAAAGGCCTGACCCTGGTGTAACTCTAACAAATGTTTCAGGGTTCCCCCCTTTGCTGGCTGTGCCTGGAATGCATGAAGTGCTTTTGCAGCTCACTTCCCTGTTGATTATGTACATTCTGCCTCCTAATCCTGCAAGCCTAGTTCTCTTCACCTAGCATGTCTTTTGAAACTGTTTTTGGTCCTTCAAATACAATGTTACACAGGAGTTCTTCCTGCTAACAGGGCTAGGGCTTGGATCCTGAAAACTTCATTTGAACCCAGGATGGGTCAAAAATGTTTCTTTTCTGCTTCTATAGCTCAAGAATTCTAAGAACATTTAGAGTGCAAGTAACTTCTCATCACCAAGAGAAACACAGGAAGCTCTTGAACATCTGACCTTTCCAAAGTGGAAGTTAGATTGTCCTAGACTTTCCTGCTCTAGCTGGCTTCACCCTGTGATCCTCAGATCTCAGCCTCCTGAGCTAGGTGACAGGTGTGAGCCACTGCTGTTCTGCTGGGTTCAGAAGTGTAATGACATTGACAATACAAGTCAACTGCTCATCACAAAGGGCTTGGGGAGCATATTATGTCTTTCAACATTTGACCTTTCAGAACCCCATAGGACACAAGGTTATATTGCTAGAGTCTGAGAGGCTGGGCATATGGATCTGCTACACTTGAACCTTGAGCTCTGATTTCAATTCTGCTATATATCAGCGTTCATTTTCCAGAGAATGTTCTCCTAATTAGCAAATAGAAAAAGTACTTTGATTAACCCTTACTTTTTTCCAGTTGTGTGAATTGAATCAAATCTAGGGACTTTTCCTGAGCAAGGCGAACACTGTACCACTTGATCCACAGCGCCACGTGGGTTTTTTGGTGGTTCATTGGAGATAACAGTCTAACAGGCTTTCCTTGTCTAGGCTGACTTTGAACGGTGGTCTTCAGATCTCAGCCTCCAGAGAAGCTAGAGTTCCAAGTGTGAGCCACTGGCATATGGCCTATTGTTTTTGACAGTCTTGGGGCTTCTTTTCCTCAAGGCTAGTGCTCTACCACTTGAGCCCCTCCACAGCTTCTGGCTTTTTCTGAGTATGTGGCACTGAGGATTCAAACCCTGACATTCATGCAAGCTGAGTGAGCTCTTTACCACTAAGCCACATTTCTTGCCCCACCCTTACAATTTTATCCCTCAACTTGCCTATCCTCAAGAAAAGGCTTCTGACTATAAATCATCTAAAGAGATCACTATAGTAAGGTATCCAAAGGTAAAACACAGCTCATACTTGAGTGAGACTCTAAACATGTGAAGACTTTGACAAATGCCTCCATTTAATTATGTATCATGTTTCAACACAATAAAAGATTAATGAAAAATGAGTTAATGTCCTAAATTATTGTGTATAATTTTATAATGTATGTTCAAAATGTAATAAATATTATGTGTATAATAATAAAACAATAAATTAATGAATCAAATAAAAATAAAATACAAAATCAATAGTAATCATAATATGTAATAAACATACATATGTAAGTATATATCATATATTACACATGTATAGAAATAGTTTTTCTATTGCAGGGCCTTCATTCAGGCCCTGGGAACTCTAGCCTGAATTTCTTTTCCTCAAGGACAGTGAGATTTGCCTTCACCTATGGTGCAAAAGAGTTACCTGGACAGTGAGATCAAATCCCAGCAATAGCAGAAATACTGGCACCAGTTCCAAGACTGAGACTTAATTTTTTTAATGGAAGCAGTTATGTTTATTCAGTTTCATACTGAGCATTAAACAAAAATGCAGTGGCGAATTTTGTACAGCTATTCAGACATCCTTCCTTTACCCCTAAAGTGCTTCTCCGAGAACTATATTGTTTCATTTTTTGTACATTTTTATTGTAAAAATGTTGTACAGAGGGGTTACAGTTACATGAGCAAGGTAATGAGTACATTTCCTATTGAGCATTGTTGCTTCCTCCTTTGTTTTCCCCCTACCATACCTTCTCTACCATCTCCACAACTACTCCCACTGCCCAGGTCAGTGACTTTTTTTTTTTTTTTTTTTGGCTTGGCACAGGGTTTGAATTCAAGTAGTGACAACACTGCACCTTCCCACACATTGCTACAGATTTACCAAGACCCTGAGTTCAAATCCTAGGCTAGGAAAGAAAACTGGCAGAAATTCCAAACAAATGAGCTTTATTTTTTTAATTTAATTAATTAATTAATTAATTTTTATTTGTTTTTTTTTTTTTTGGTCAACAATGGGGCTTGAACTCATGTCATGGAAGTCTGCCTTAGCTTCGATCACCCTAGGCTGGGGTGCAGCATCTGGACCCATATTCGATTGGGGGATCCTAGGCCCAGAGGGATTGCAGGAAGAAAAAAAAAGCTGGAAAGCACAAAAAGTGGTGAGCTGCAGAGGGCTGAAGGGTTTTAGGATTTTTTTCTTTGCAAGGTGACTATCCTGGGTCTTAATTACCTGGTTGCAAAGTGGAGCTGACCTGCCATTGCTGAAAGCTGGCGGGCTATCAGGGAAACCATAGGCCAACCTGTCAACATAGGATCTTGGTTCAAACCCGGTCCTGACACCTAACAATGGTAGAAGAATGCAAGGGACTTGTTCCTATGCATATGAATGCCAACTGAAAGAGTAGTTCATGCACAAGTTGAGTCTAAAATTGGATGCAATAATCCTAGGTTGCTGATTGATCTTAATAGTTTATTAAGCATGAAAAGAATAATATTCCTGTAATGGTGGAATAATAAATACCTAAGTGTTGGTAGGAACATAGTAGGTGTCATTCAGTCATAGAAGGCTCTGGCACTGTTTACCAATGTTTATTTATTTGTATACCACCGTCTGCCTATCTATTTATCGTTGTTTTGGTCAAACCTGGGGCACAAACTAGCGCCTAGTAACCACCTGACAGCTTCATTGGCTAGAGGATGCCATGCTCACACTCACCCATTCGTGAATTCGGCCTGCTAGGCCCTGCATTCAGATCCTAGCAATACCAGGCACGATGGAGAACACATCTACAAATCTAGATGCTATGTGCTAGGATGTAAACAATATAATAAATGGTATAGGTGTCATCAGAGTCAATAAAATAAATGATAAATAAATGAATAAAACAAGAAATAAAATAAATAACCACACCAAACATGATATGGACTGAACATCTGTATGGAAGTAGAAATCCTTTCTTTAAAAGGTATATAAGGAGTATGTTTTCTAGGACTGAGGCTTGAATTCAGCCCCCCTAGGAGGAGGGAATGGCAGGAGAGCCTGGGATTCTCTTTTCTGGACCTAGAAAGAGCCATGGAATGCAATTGTTATCATCCTTGAATGAGTAGTTTGTGCATGATGGGAGTAGAAAATGATAGGCAAGACTCATGGGGTATCAATTATTTGTAATGAAGAGTTGATGAAGCATGACAATAATCATCACAGTCATGAAATGGAGGCATCAGGAAAGATCCAAAAATCGGAAGTCACACGGTAGATTGAATTCCATCACAGGTCGCCTTCTCTCCTACTCTATACAAATATGTACTTATTTGCATACTAAATTCAGCTTATGAATGGATGACTATTGTGCTCTCCTTCTCCCTCCCCGGGGACTAAAACTCAGGTCCTGGGAATGGCCTAGCTCCTTGGTGGTTCACAGGCTGCTGTGCTCATATGGACCCATTCGCCAATTGGGCTTGCTATACCCCGAGTTCAGATCCCAGCCTGCCAAAATATTCATACTGATGTCAGAAGCCAATCGTTGCACCTGTTTTCCTTTCCTGTTTAAGTCCTGGGTCTCAGCTAGGATGGAGAATGCATGGGCCACCCTGTGGCCATGGGAATAGGGTGTCATCCACGTCAGCCGAGTTATACCTGTCATCATATACTAAAGAAAATACACAATATATCCATGAATAGCATGCAAAATAGAGAATAACTACACTAAAGGCACGATGCAGTCCAAACACAGATGTGAATATACATCCCATGTTTCAATGATGAATTGAGGACTCTTGTGGCCTCCCTAGGGCTTGATTTCAGCTCCTGGGAACAGACCAGCTCCTTAGTGGTTCACAGGCTGGTGTGCTCACGTGGACTCATTGGGCAGTTGGGCCTCCTAGGCCCCGAGTGTGAATCCCAGCACTGCCAAAAATTCACCCTGATGTGAGAAGCCAGTCATTGCACCTGTTTTCCTGTGCTTTGCAAGTTCTGGGTCTCAAGTAGAATGGAGAATGTATAAGCAACTCTATACTCATGGGACTAGGTTGTCATCCAGGTCACCACAGTTATATCTGTCATCTTATACTCAAGAAAATACACAATATATCAATGAATAAGAGACAAAATAAAGAGAATGACTACACCAAATGCAAGATGCTGCCCACCCATGTATGGAAATATAGATCCTTGGTTTAATTATGAATTTATGACTATATTGTCCCCCACCAGGGCTCGATCTCAGGTCTAGGGAATGACCTAGTGCCTTAGTGGCTCACAGGCTGGTGTGCTCACGATGACCCTTTCACCAATTGGGTCTGCTAGGCCTTGACTTCAAATCTTAGCACAGCCAAAAGTTTCATCCTGATGTGAGAATCCAATCAATCTACCTGTTTTCCTTTCCTGTGAAAGTCCTGGGTCTCAGAGAGGATGGAGAATGCTATATAGGCAACTCTATAGCCATAGAAATAGGTTGTCCAGGTCAGCACAGTTATATCTGTCACCATACTCAATAATATACACAATATATCCATGAATAAATAAAAAAAATAAAAAAAATCTACACTGAATGCAAGATGCATACGACACCTGTAGGTAAAGAGAGATCCTATGTTTAAAAAAGATGGGTTTATTATTTTATCCAGTGCTGGGGCTTCAAATTAGGCTCTGGACTGGAACTGACATTCTAGTCTTTAAGGATGGAGAGCTTCCCCTTCCCCCACTGTGCAACAGAGCTACCCAGACTTGAGTTAAAATCTCAGCACTAACAAAAGAATCCTCCTTATGTCAGAAGGCAATCGTTGCACATGTTTTCCTCTCCTGTGAAAGTCTTGGGTCTCAACAAAGATGGAGAATGCATAGGCAACCCTATAACCATAGGAACAGGTTGTTATCCATGTCAGCATAGTTATACCTGTCACCATACTCAATAAAATACACAATACCTCCATGAATTAGTCACAAAATAAGAAGTACACTGAATGCAAAATGCTGTCCACACATGTATGTAAACATAGATCCTATGTTTAAATAATGAATTTATGACTATCGTGGGGCACCTTGAGGATCAATGTCAGATCCTGGGAATGGCCTAGCTCCTTAGTTGCTCACAGGCTGGTTTGTTCACCTTGACCTATTCACCAATTGGTCCTGCTGGGCCCTGAGACAGATTCCAGCATTACCAAGTGGATCATGAAGTAAGAAACTGAGTGTGAAAATTATTTTTCTTTTCTCTGAGAGTCCTGGGTGTTAGGCATGATGGAGAACATGTCTACAAATCTAGATGTTATGTGATAGTATATCATCAATGTAATAAATGGGGTGGGTGTCATCGTAGTAAATAAAATCAATGGTAAATAAATGAATAAAAAAGGAACAAGGAACAACCACACCAAACATGTATGGACTGAACATCTATAGGTAAGTATAAATCCTATCTTTACAATGTATATAAATAGTATGTTTTCCAGGGCTTGGGCTTGAATTCGTGCCTAATGAACAGGCCTGACTTTCTTATCTTCAAGAATGGTAAGATTCCGCTTCATCCACAGTGCTGCAGGTGTACCCAGACCCTGAGTTCAAATCGAAAACCATGCAGAATAAACAGTGCAAATTGCAAGCCAGAGAGCTAATTTATTTTTTATTTTATTTTATTTTATGCTCAGCATGGCACTTGAACTCAGGTCGTGGCAACTCTGCCTCATCTTTGATCACTTAAGGCTGGGATGGAGCCACTGGACCCATAGCTGCTCCTGGGATCCTAAACCCCCAGGCCTTTCAGGGAAAAAATGCACAGAAAAATGCTGTGAGATAGCTTTTTATGTTTTCTTCCTTTGCACGGTGACCTCCTGGGTCTAAATGACACTTTTGCAAAGGGTACTTCACCTTGCATTGCTGAAGGCTGGCAGAATACCGGGAAAACCATAGGCCCACATGGCAATGTAAGCCCTGATTTCGAATCCCTGTCCTGACACAACCAATGGCAGGCGATACTAAGAGACTTATTCTCATCCATAGGAATAACAATGGAATGTTATCAATGTCACGGTTGAATGAGTTGATTGTGAATGATGCTTCTATAAAATTAGCACAATTTCAGGAGGCTGATTGATTTTATTTAATATTATGAAGCATTAAAAGAATACTATTACAAGAACACAATAATTTCAAGACACAGATTTCATTAATAGTTTAAAGATGAAAATAATAACAATAATTACATGGAGGTATAATAAATATCCAAGAATTGGTACAAATGTAGTCTATATAAGTGAATAATGGACAGACATCTCTGGAATGGTATAAAGATATATATTTATTAGTATACTGCCACCTACGTGTCAATCTGTTCTTATTTTGTCAACCCCTGGGGCTCAAACTTAGGTCGTAGGAACTGCCTGTCAGCTCAATTTGCCCCAGGATGGCATGTGGACACTCACCCATTCATGAATTTGGCCTTGTAGGCCATGAGTTCAGATGCCAGCACTCCCAAACAATGAATCGTGGAGTAAGAATCTGATGGTGACATGTTTTCCTTTACTGTGAATCTTCTGAGTGTCAGGTATGAAGTGGAATACATATGCAGACCTATGTCCTATGTAATCAATGTAATCAATGTTCTATGTGTCATAATAGTCAATAAAATAAACGGTCAATACATGATTAAAACAAAAAATAAAATGAATAACTCCACTGAATGCAATATGGAGTCAACATATGTATATAAATATAAATCATATATGGAAATTATACATGAGTAGGATGTTTTCTAGTGGTGGGGATCAATTTCAGGCCTAAGGAACAGACTTGATTTTCTTGACTTCAAGGAGGAAATCTTCCCCTTCCCACACAGTGCAAGAGAGTTACCCAGACCATGAGTTCCAATCCCAGTCTTGGCAGAAAAAAATGGCACCTTTATAGTATATAAGGTCCATTTCTTAGGTATTTCATTATGCCTCCATTTTATGAATGTGATTGTTTAAATGCTTAATAAAGTATTAATTAAAATCAATCAGTGTCTTATAATATAATTGTGTATGACTTTATCCTAGAATTATTCAAGAACTGTTCAATCATGACTTACATCACATTCCATTGGTAATCATATGGATAGGAACAAGTTTCTTAGGATCTCCTACCATTTAGAGGTGGCAGGAACAGGATTCGAATAGTGGGCTCCAGCTCCCACCACTTCAACCTGAGGATAGGGAACTCACCAGTCTGTCCAAGAACATAAACAAGACCAGTGATTAGGCAGGCCCAGTGGCTCTCAGCAATCCTCCTTGTTACTTACAAGGCTGTGATGGGAGGATCAAAGTTATCCTAAGTAGGAAAGTCCTTGAGATCCCTGTCCAACTTCAGTGCCAACAAAGCCAGAAGAAGAGCCATGTAGCTCTTGTGGTAGAGGGCTAGCCTTGAGCAAAAGCAGCTCATGGACTGTGCCCAGATCCTGAGTTCAAGGTTTGGGACTGGCAACAAATAGACACACACAAGAATCTGTGCAGCCATCTGGCTAAAGCAGGTTACCCTCTTGTCCCCAACTGAATTGGACATAGTTCCCTGGGAAAGTGGCTAGGGGAGTTGCTGTCATCTTGACTCTGCCCATGCTGCCTGCATCACATGATTCTGGCCACACCACCATTCTTTCATGTTTCTTTCTGACCAATGGAATACACGAATGGTGGCCACGCCCACATTCCATGCTGCCTCGTACCCCCTGGGATTCCCTAGGTTGGTTGTCACCACTACCAGCAGTTGAAGAAGGTAGAGATGGCTGAGTAGTGAGCAAGAGTCTTGA
>NW_024872439.1:0-20995 GCF_019054845.1 Dipodomys spectabilis | reverse complement strand
CTATTTCGAGAGAATGCTCAAAAACGTATCTTCCGGCTGTGATGAAATATCTATTCTTAACTATAATCACTTTGCTTCTTGTAGTATAAAATTAATATATTTACTTTTAGTCATGGAAGTCTGCTAATTAAATTTATGTAAAACATGAATTATAATGTGAAAGAAATTCATGGGTCCATTACTTGTTCTAAGAAAACAATTATTCCTTTTGTTTTCAATTATATTTCTTTGAGAATGTGTAATATTCATAGATTTCACTGTTAAAATTGATAACAGTTACATTAGATCAAGTTGATTCAAACTTTTATTTGAAAACTGCACACTTAACACAAATATATTTCCACTTTCTTCTAACACATAATTAAAATAACAGTATAGCAAAGCTTGGTGTTAGCTTTTTATGTGTAGAATCCTAGAAACTCAGGAGGCCATGACCTGAATATTTTAGTTAAATGTCAGTGCAAACAGACAAAAATTTGAAACCTTATCTCCAATTATCCAGCAAGAAACAGAAGGTGAGGATGTGGTTCAAGGAATAGAGTATCATCAGCCGTGAGCAAAAAATACAAGGGAGACCATTAATCATTGAGTTCAAGCCCAAAAAATGGCACATACAAACGAGACAACAAAAAAAAAGTACTATGAACACCAATAATGAAGACAAAATAATAGGAAAGATCATGAGAAATGTTGTGTAAACATCTGGAAGACAGAAATCATTTGACAGAATTTTGGTTCATGAGAGGGAAAAGTCACAATCTCATGTGTACAATCTCATTGTAGTCATTTGTGTTGAAACCTGGCTATTGGGTAACATGTGAAAGAGCAGACTGGATTACCTGACATAGCAGACATTGCCTGTGACTATGCACCATCCTACTCTGTAAAAATCTAAAATCGTGTTTGTTAATTAAAAAAAAAAAAACTCATGTTAGAGACTGTTTGGTCCACACACAGAGTGTGGTCCTTCTTTTTAGGCTTCAGACCAGTGCTTTTGTTTATAACCACTCCTGTTTTACCCCTCTTCATTTGTGCAGCTCTACCTTACTTAGCTGGCACTAAGCCAAATCTTTGAACTAGACCACCACCGCGCCTTAATCCCTTCCTTTTTTCAGCTACAACTCATTTCACATGCTATGTTTTAGCATTGTCGTCCTATTCTCCACAAGAAAACTCTTATATTCATGTAAACCCACTATAAATAACCTAGGTAGATAAGGGAGTAAGGGTTTAGCATTTTCGAGGCTCTCATCTGTAGGTTTACTCCCTAATAAATCTGTGCTAAACTATCTCTTTTTTCTTCATGGCTTTTGAGTGTGACAAATGATTGATTTGGTTTTATGTAATCCCATTTATCCAAACTTACTTTGCAAGTTTTGGCCTGTGCCAAGGAGCCCTCTTTTTTCCCCTAACTCTTCCTGTAACATTCTCAAGGTATCTGGACTTACATTGAGGTCTTTGATCCATTTGGAATCAATTCTGGTGCAGGGGGATATATAAGGATCTAACTTAAGTTTTCTGTGTATAGACAATTCTATCAGCACAATTTTTTGAAGAGACAGTCTTTCTTCCATCCTGTGTTTGTGACTTACTTATCAAGGATTATGTGCCTATAGGAGTGGCTTCATTTCTGGACCTTCAGTTCTGTTGTATTGATGAAATTCTGTGCTTCCTTTGGAAAGAATGGCATTACCCATTTCTTAGGAAATGGAAAGACTGAAAAAAAATGATATTAAGTGAAATAAGCCAGATCCAATTAAATATATGCTGCAGGGTTTTCCTCATTTGTAATAACTGCACTATGTCCATAAATCTACAAGTTAATCCAACAGATAGTAAAGGACCAATAATTACGATTAAATAACAGCCCTCTCAGCATTTCGCATGGCAAGAAGAAGGGAGGCTGTTCTTAGGAGAGGATCACAATGGCTCAATACCTATGTGCATATGATGAGATAAATGTTGCTTATTGCAATGAACTCTAAGAATCAATCATACATGTGAATTACATATATATGTATATAATTTTAAAAGATGTAATAAAACAACTGAGTTCTCTGTAAACTCAACAGCAACATTCTAAGTTTAGAAGATAAAGTTGAGGAAAGTTTTCAACACTAAAATGCACAGTGGAAAATGTGGGAGAGAAAAGATAAGATGAAAAGTATAATAGCTAACTATTGAAGAATTCATAAACAATTTCCAAAACAATACAAGAGAGCAGGGATACAGCTCAGTTGTAGAACTAGACTAATAGATACAAAGCGATGGGTTCAATCTCCAAGAAGGCCTAATAATAAGTTAATAAATAGTAGTAATACAATAGTCACTTGAAATAAATACTTTCATATTAGAAAGGCCTGAATCCTCAAACAGTAAACAAAATACTTTCAATTCTTCTTCCCAATGACATGAAACTACAAGAATGAAGAGGAAATAGTTTCCTTTTCTATCCTTTCATTTCCTTTTCTGTTTTCTTCTTTTCTTTTTTCCTTTGGCACTACTGGTTCTTGAAGTTGCTAAGGCTCTAACCACTTTAGATTATTTTTCAGGCCAAGCCTCTCTTGAGCAATGATCTCTTACCTATGACTTTCACAAATGTGAGATAACAGGGAAATTACACTATAACTAGCTTACTTTTTTTGTCATTTCCCAGGATTTTTTTTGTCAAAACTGGTCTTGATATCAGTCTTCTATATCTCTGCTTTCTAATTAGCAGGGTATATTTCATATCAAGCTTGGATCCAGACTATTTTGCAATGTAAACATTCAATATTGACTTCTGTTTTCTAGGTATCATTAAATTATTTTGAGTTTAGTATGGATCTTTACGAAGTTATAAGAACACAGAGATATCCATGTAATAAATTTTCCTGTTTCTTTAAATATTTATATCACAAGTAAGACATTAATATTTCACTAGTACCTTATGCAGACTTCAGTTATTTTAATTATTTTGTGCACATATTCAGTCCAATATAATTTTATCAACTCTATATGAATATACCATATTTACAGATACGTTTCTTTACAAAAACTGTGTCTGTCTCATGCTTCCCTTTTATAATGAAACCCACTACTTCTCTTTGTCCCATCCCAAACCTGTTTCATCCTGGCAACCAACGCAATTTTTTTCTCCGACTTCTAGATCATGTAATAAATACTATTTTAAGATTGCCTTCAAATATATGATAGAATATTCCGAGTTATTGTATGCCTTAATATTGTATTCACTCAAGTTGGCTTTTGGTTCTGACATTAGAGAATGTAGCACTATTTTTTTCCCATTCACCTGAAGAAAGCCTGAATTTATTTCCATTTCTTTGACTAGAGGAAGTAATGCTGCTAGAAACCTCTGTGTTTTGGCCTTTGGGTGAATGTTACATTTTATTTCTATGAGACAAAGCCTGAAGGGCTCAATTGCTGTGCTATACTGTGGGTGCTTGCATATTTCCTATTCTAGCAACCTGTCACAATGATTTTAGAAGTGGCTTTCCCATTTGACATTCCTGCCTGCATCCAGTGTCTCTGTTTCTTGATAGCATTTAGTATGGTCATTATTGTATTATGTGAAGTAATTCTCATACATGTTTTATAATGTCATTTTAGTTTTTATGTGCATTTATTTGATGACTGATGATTATTTTCTTGTGCTTATTTTTCGCAAGATATATTTTGATGGTTTCTAATTGATTTTTTTAACATTAGGTTTTGAGAGTTCTATGTAGAGTCTAGATTTGAGGCATTCTTCAGTTATAGTATTTGCAAATACTTTATCCTTGACTATGGATACCCTACATCATCATCATCATCATCATCATCATCATCATCATCATCATCATCATCGCTATTAGTACCACTACTATTACTTTTGTACATGTATGTACGGTCCTGGAGCTTGAACACAGGGTCCCTGAGATTTGTTGCATTTGTTAACAATTTACCATTTGAGCCATACCTCACTTCTGCTTTGTTGCTGATTAATCAGAGATAAGATTCTCAGGAACTTTATTTTGTGGGATGCCTTCAAATGGCAATACTCAAATCACAGTCTCCCAAGTAGCTAGGGTGAGATAAATGAGCCCTCTGCTCTCAAATTCTATTCACTACTTGTATATAAGCTTTCATAGACCAAATTATTTTACACTTTTCTTGAGTTCTAGTATATCAAGTTTTCCTTTCCTATAATTTTCATGCCTATGTTAAGAATGCTTCATCTCCAAAATTGTCAAGACATCTTTCTTTGCTTTACATTTACAATCTTTTTGTGTTATTTGCCATGTTTTTTTAATGAAATCTTGCATTTTTTTTTGCAACATGTCACCTTGTATATATATTTTTTAAATCCTGTGTCTCCACAGTCGCCTCCCTCTTGCTGACAGTTTTACAGGGTAAGTAGGAATATGTTTCAAATGATTTTTCACTTTAATAAGCAAAGCACGGTGGCTAGTCTATCAAGGCACAGATCTTTGCCCTCCAGTGAAATCTTGATGCTAGAACCGTTTAGTAATTCAATATATGATATTGATCATCAGAGAGACATTAATTCTCACATTATCATTATCATTAATATTAACATTTTGCTAGTCCTAGGCTTGATTCCTGGTTGCTTTCCCTGAGCTTTTGTGCTCTGAGTTAGTACACCTCTCTCCTTCTAGCTCTTTTGGTTAAATATAGAAAATCTTGTTTTTGTTTTATTTTCTACAGTATTTAAGTTAATTTAAAACTTTTGCAAAAAAGTTTTTTAAAGTTATCCTGCCCATGTAATTGTAACCCCTCTGTACAGTATGTTCACAAATCAAATAAAATTAAAATTAAAAAAATAAAACAAAAAAAAAAGATTTAAATGCCACTTATATACCTCCCAGAAAACTTTATTTGCCATGTTTTAATCTTGCTTGAAATTAATATTTGAATAAATTAAGTTTATTTTTTAATTCTCCCAAATACTGTCTAACCTATCACCTCTTATTAAAAAGAATGTCATTCCACAAATATTTGGTTTTACACTCTTATTAAATATACCTTGATAATAATTATGTGGATCTAATCGGGTGCCTTACAGATCCACTCAGGTGTGTAATCTTTCCAATACAAACATAACAATTATATACTAACAGCTTTAATATTGAACGGAGAAATACATTCCAGTTTACATTCCTTTGTCAATGAGTCAGAGTGCTTTTCAGGTGTTTCTAGAAATTGTCATAAACTTTTAAATATTAATGCAAATGAAAAACTTTAACCTTCCTGAATAAGTTATCAAAAATTCCAAATACATAATTCTGTAATAATATACAAACATATGGGAAGATCATATCATACCTAGACATTGCATACATATAGAGATTATTGGAAATAGAAACAACAATAAGATATCCCTGCACAACCACTATGTAGAAATTGGAATCCTTATACATTGGTGCTCAGCAATTAAAGTGTTATCATCAGTTTGTTAAACATACTGACAATTTTTAAGGTAATACACATAGAGTTGCCTCTATGATCCAGCATTGTCAATCATAATTTTATATACAAAATATATTTCAACTTATGTCAAATGAGACACATGTACAAGAATATAAATAGCAAAACCTTTTACAATAACATATATTAAAATATTGAAATTCCCATTGAGGATGTTATACAATTATACACATGCATACAAAACTATTCTCTATCCATGAAAAAAATTTACATGGACTTACTTACTTTGAAGCACTAATATTGCATGGGAGAAATGGATAAAATAAATTACATTCTCTAATTGTGTGACCTTTTTAACATTGGCATATCTGTAGTGGTAGACTATGAAGTAATGATTGGTCAAGTGGAGGGAAGATTGAAATGATGACAAGAAGTGACTACTAATAAATATTTGAGTATTTTGAGAAAGCAGTGATGATAAACTTCTAGAACTGAAGGTGATAATCATAATCCAACTCTTTGACATTCTATGAGTCATTGTACTTTATCGAAGAATTACAGATTGAATTGGCATTAACCTTAGGAAAAATTTTAGAAAAGTAGTGGGTGAATCTGAGTGATAATTTAGAATTTAAAATCACAGAATTCTGTAATCAATAAGTTTAGTATGTTGATGAATAAGACTATCAATAAAATATGATCTGTGACATATCCTCTTAGTGACTATATATGATATTTCTAGTCAGTGAATATTCTACAAAATGATGTAAATTGAGGGATGATATAGGATTGAGAGGAATGAGGGATAATGAACCTCAAGGTGCATTGTATTAGACATGAAATGAGGCTTAGTGATAGACTTTTTGCCTTGCATGTGTAAAGCCCTAGGCTTAATTCCTCAGTACTACATAAACAAAACAATCTGGAATAGGCACTATGACAAGTCATAAAGAGCTAGAATGAGGAAAAGAGGCTCAAGAACATTGCCAAGACCCTAAGTTCAAGTCCCAGGACTAGCAAAAAATAAAAATGATGCATTGTATTAAGCCAGGCACTAGAGGCTCACGCCTGTTGTCTTAGATACTCAAGAGGATGAGGATTGAGGTTTGAAGCCAGCCCTGGCAGGAAAGTCAGTGAGATTCTTATCTCCAATTAAATCTCAGAAAAATCTAAATGTGCTGCCGTGCCTTAAGTGATAGAGTTCTAGCGTTCATCCAAAGAAGCTCAGGGACAGTGCCCAGACACAAATTTCAAACCTCAGGAAAAAAAGAAGAAAAACCTCACTAAACACTAAACAATAACTGCTTTGTCAAACAATTTTCAAACAACTACTTAAAGTTAAATTAAAAAATATGATTAGAATAAAATACCAATCATTTTGGTAACAAGACCTAGATAGAATTGAAAGATAGAATTGTTTAGAGGAGAAAAAGTAAATTTTATATCATGCAGTTTGAGTTGAAATTTGTTCTTCAGTCTTCTTACATCATTTATGAAATTGATAATATTGCCAGTTATGGGTCAAATTCCTTGAGGAACTGATTCTATTCTGCTGTCTTTTCATAAGAAACCATAGAAGTCATTTTTTTGCTTCTTTTTTTTTAATTGTGAAAGTACCTTACAGAAGAGTAACAATTACATGGGCAAGGTACTGAGTTCATTTCTTATCAAGTGTTGTTGCCTCCTCCTTTGTTTCCCCTTCTCATCCCTTCCAGTCTCTCCCCATCCCACCCCCCAGCAAAAGTTGTACATTTTGTTTTTCGACATAAACACTTGTACATCTCATTGCTGGAATGGGTCCACCTATTTAAACAACCTGTTTTTTCCCTCCCCTCTAGAAATTATACCAATATCAAATAGAGTGAAAGCACAGCTTTATCGTGGGGAAAAGGCATACAAAGCAACAAAGAAATCAACTTATACATATGTTAGAAACAATCACAAGAAAGAAAATACATTTGAATCCTTAGCTTGGGGTTCATTTCTCCTAACATCAACTTATCTGACCATTTCCACTTGTCTCAGACATATATTAGTTATTGCAAATAAGGGAAAATCATGGGACCTATGTTTCTTTGCACCTGGTTTATCTCACTTAATTTATTTTTTTCCAGTCTTTCCAGTTCCTAACAAATGGGGCAATGTCATTCTTTCTGATGGAGGCATAGAATTCAATTGTGTCTATATACCACATTTCCTTGATCCATTCATTTAATGAATGATATATGGGTTGGTTCCATATATTAGATATGGTACATAATGCTGCAATAAACATAGTTGTGCTGATAGCTTTGTTTGTGATCATTTGGGTAAATGCCCAAAAGTGGGACTGCTTGGTCATAGGGGAGCTGTATGTGGAGTCTTTTGAGGAACCTCCATACTTCTTTCCCAACAATGTAGGAAGGTTCCCTTCTGTCCACATCCCCTCCAGCATCTGTTGTTATTACAATACGTGAATATAGGCATTCTCAATGGGATGAGGTGCTATCTCAATGGTGTTCTGATTTGCATTTCTTTTATGGCTAGGGAGGTTGAGCATTTCTTCATGTGGTTATTGGCCATCCTCCTTTACTCTTCAGAGAAGTTTCACTTTAAGTCTTTAGCTCACTTATTTATTGAGGATTTGTTGTTGGGGGATTTACTTTCTTGAGTTCCAGGCATATTTCAGATATGAGACCCTTGTCTGTTGTATGGCTAGTGAAGATCTTCTCCAAATTCGTGGGCTTTCTATTGATCTTGCTAGCTTTATCCTTTGCCATGCAGAAGATCTGCAATTTCATGCAATCCCATTTGTCCAATCTTCCTTTGATTTGTTGTTTCTGACTCTTTATTAAGGAAATTTCTACCTGGGCCAACGAGACCTAGGGTATCTCCTATTCCATCCTGTACTGTTTTCAGGGTGTCTGCTTTTACTCTGAGTTCTTTGATCCATTTGGAGTTGATTCTTGTGCAGGGTGATATATAAAGAAATAGATTTAGTTTTCTAAAAGTGATTAACCAATTTTACCAGCACCCTTTACTGAAGAGGCTGTCTTTCTTCCATTCCATTTTTTTACCTCCCTTATTGAAGATTATGTGGCTAGGGGTCTGTAGGTTCATTTCTGGGTTTTAAATTCTATTCCATTGGTCCTGAAGTCTGTTCTTTTGCCAGTACCAAGCTGTTTTGATTACCATGGCTTTGTAGTAGAGTTTGAATTTTGGTATTGATAGTCTTCTAGCACTGTTCTTTCTGTTAAGGAATGTTTTTGATATTTGGGTTCTTTTATTGTTCCATGTGAATTTTTGGATTGCCTCTTCTATTTCCTTGAAGAATGAGGTGGGAATACTGATATGTATTACACTGAATTTGTAGATAGCCTTGGGAAGTATTGCCATTTTCACGATGTTGATCCTTCCAATCCAATAGCATGGGAGGTTTTTCCACTTCCTAAGTTCTCTTTTGATATCCTTTTTCAAGTTTTTAAAGTTTTCATCATACAAGTCCTTCACTTCTTGGGTTAAGCTAATTCCTAGGTATTTTATTTTTCATGGGGCTATTACGAATGGAGTTGCCTTCCTGAATTCACCCATGTTATTCTCATTGTTGTCATACAGAAAAGCCATTGATTAGTGAGGGTTAATTTTATACCCTGCTACCTTGCCAAATTTTGAATCAGCTTCAGTAACTTGGGAGTGGAGTCTGTGGAATTATTTAAATAGAAAATCAATTCATCTGCAAAGAGGGAGAGTTTTATTTCATCTTTTCCCATTTGCATCCATTTGATGTTTACATGTTTTCTTATTGCTGTGGCTAGGCACTCTAATACTAAATTGAAGAGAAGTGGAGGAAGTGGACATCCTTGCTTCATTCCTGAGTTAAGAGGAAATGGCTTTAGTTTTTCAACATTAATTATAATACTGGCTGTAGGTTTGTCATATACAGCCTTTACTGCATTCAGGAATGTTCCCTGGATTCCTAATTTTTACACTGCATTCAGGAATGTTCTCTGGATTCTTAATTTTTCCAGAACCTTCATCATAAAGGGTTTGTTGGATCTTGACAAATGATTTTTCCGCATCTATTGAGATAAACATGTGGTTTTAATCCTTGCTCTTTGTTGATGCGATTAGTCATATTAATTAATTTGAGAATATTGAACCAGATTTCCATCCCTGAAATGAATATTGTTTGATTGCGCTGTATGATTTTTTGGATGAATGCTAAAATTGGCCAAAATTTTGTTGAGAAGTTTTGCATCAATGTTCATCAAAGAAATGGGTCTATAGTTCTCTTTCTTTGATGAGTCCCTGCCTGGTTATGTGATGAGGGTTATACGGCTTCATAGATGAATTCGGTAGTGAACATTCTCTTCCAATTTCATTGAAGAGTTGGAGGAGTATTGCAGTGAGCTCTGCTTTGAAGGCCTTGTAGAATTCTGCTGTAAAACCACCTGGTATTGGGCTTTTCTTAGATGGGAGGTCTCTTATTCCTTTTTCTATTTCAACGCTTGGTATGAGTCTGTTAAGTTGGTTTAACTCATCTTAGTTAAGTTTGGGCATGTCAATATTTGCTATGAAAAGGTCCATTTCTGCCAAGTTGTCAAACTTATTAGCATAATGTTTTGAGAAGTATTCTCTTATAATGTTCTGAATCTTGTTTGTTTCTGTGGTGATATTTCCATTCTCATCTCTGAGTTTATTTACTTGGGTGAGTTCTCTTCTTTTTCTGAAAAGATTTGCTAAGGGCCTGTCAATTTTGTTAATTTTTTCGAAGAATGAACTTTTTTTTGTTGATTCTTTCTATCATTTTTCAAAACTCTCATTCGTTTAATTCTGATGTAATTTTAATTCTTTCCGTGTACTGGGTTGATGTTTATCTTTTTGCTCTGTTTCAAGGAGGTTCAGATATCTTATTAAATTGTTGGTTTTAGATCTCTCCAATTTGTTGGTGTAGGAACTCAGAGCTATAAACTTTCCTCTAAGTACTGTCTTTGCTGTTTCCCTGAGGAGCTGGTAATTATGTGCTCATTTTTGTTGAATATCATGAATATTTGAATTTCCTTTCTAATCTCTTCCATGACCCACTGGTGTTTCAACAGTGTGTTGTTCAGCCTTCATATGTTACAGGACTTTCTTTGGTGGTTTTAGGTGTTGAGTTCTAATTTTATTCCATTGTGGTCTGAGAGAATCAAAGGTAAAACAACAATGTTTCTGAATTTGAACAACTTCGCTTTGTGACCTAAAATGTGGTCTATTTTGGAAAATGTCCCATGTGCTTCTTAGGAAAACGTGTATTCTGATGGTGCTGGGTGAAATATTTGGTAGATGTCTGTTAAATCTAGTTGATCCATGCAGTTGTTTAGATCTACGGTTTCTCTATTGAGTTTTTGCCGAGTTGATCAATCTAGTGGGCATTGTGGTATGTTAAAGTCCCCAACAATTAAAGTCTTTGGATCTATGTGAGCTTTGAGGGAAAGTAGTGTTTCTTGGATAAATCTGGGTGCTGTGTTGTTTGGTGAATAGATGTTTAGATATGTAATATCCTCCTGAAGAGAGACCCCTTAATTAGTATGTAGCGACCTGCTTTATCTCTTCTCACTAATTTTAATTTCAAGTCTATTTTATCTGATATTAGGATTGCATCTCTCGCCTGTTTATGGAGGCCGTTTGCTTGGTAGATTTTGTTCCAGCCTTTCACATTGAAAATGTGTTTGTTTTTATGGGCAAGATGTGACTCCTGAAGGCAGCAGATAGAAGGATCGTGCTTTTTAATCCAACTATCTAGTCTATGTCGCTCGATTGGAGAGTTATGTCAGTTAATGATGAGAGTTCGGACTGAGAGGTATTTGGGAGTTCCTCCCATGTTATCCATCTTTTGGGGGGCCGTGGCAACTGGTTCTTCCTGTGGTTCTTGGATTCTTAGTTTGGGTGCTGTTTCTTGGCTTTAATTGTGGTCTTGTTGGTTTTCTATTTGTTGGATATCATTAGGTATCTTTTGTAGGGTTGGTTTGGTGGAGAAATATTGTTTCTTTTTCTTTGCTATGGAAGGTTTTAATTTGACCTTTGGTTATGAAGGAGTGTCTAGCTGGAAACAGTATTCTTGGTTGATAATTATTTGTCTTTAGGGCATGGCACATATCCTTCCAGGCACTTGCTTTAATTGCCTCTGCTGAGAAATCTGAGGTGATTCTAATTAATTTCTCTTTATAAGTAATTAATCTTTTCTCCATGACAGCTTTAAGCTTCTTTTCCTTGGTCTGAATTGATACTGTGCAGATTATAATGTTGCAGTGGGATGTCATGTTCTGGTCTGGTCTGTTTGGGATTCTAAAAGCTCCTTGTATCTGAATAGGCCTATCTTTTTGCATGTTTGGGAAATTCTCTACAAGATCCTGAAACAAATTTCCTAGATCGTTAACTTCTGTTTCTAGGTGCTGCACTCCACATATTTTCCTCAGATTAGGCCTTCTGATGGTGTCTTCCAAATGTTGAATAGATATATCATAGTTCTTGGATTTGTCTTAGGTAATTGTATGTTCTTTCTCTATAACTTCTAGGCTGTCTTTAATACTGAGATTCCATCTACTGCATGGTCTAACTTACTGTCAAGACTTTCTTCTTTGTGTTTTATTTCTATCCTTCTAATTGGTCGGCTTTGATGGCTTCAAATTTTTTGTTGGTGCTTTGTTTTAGGTCTTGGATTAACTTCTTTACTTCTTTAATTTGGAATTCAGTGCTTATTCTCAAATCACATAGTTGATTGGTGATGGTTTACTTGGACTCCCATTCTTTTGGTGGTCTCCACTCATTATCCTTTTGGTGGTCTCCTAGAATTCTTTCAGCTGTCTGTTTATGGATTCCATGAATGCCTGTATTGATCTTTGTCCAATCTCATCCAACTCCCGAAATTCCTGTATTACTCTTTGATTAGCTTCCTCATGTTCATGCAATTCCTGTAGTTCTCTTTGTTCTCAGGCTGGTCATGTAATTCCTGTCTTTCTCTTTGACTGTTCTCAGCCTGCACACACAATTCTGTATTTCTCTTTGACTGTCCTCAACCTGCTCACACAATTCCTGTATCAATCTTTGAGTAGTTTCTTTATGCTCACCAGATTCCAGTATTAATCCTTGGTTTGCCTGTCTCTCCCTATCACACTCACACTGAGACCTTCGCAGGTTTTCAATCATTGCATTCACCATGTTTACCAGTAGTGTTTGTAGAGATTTTTGGGAACTCTCCTCTGGATTATTTATTAACTATTCTGTCAACTGATTATTATGAGTGGGAGTTCAGGTACCTGGACTTGCCATTTTTCTTGTGTTTTTCCAGCTTGTTCTGCTTATTTGGTATGAAAGTAACAAAACTTTTGTGCTAGTCACCATTTCAAGGCAAACATCAACCAAAGTCCTTTAGTAGCACAGTCAGAGGCTGCAGATACAATCTAGTTCATCAGATAAAATCTATTCACTATCAAACAACTATGGATTAATGGGCTAAGAACAGCAAAGCAGAATTTGGCAAACCAGAAATTATTAAGTTTAAGGAGAAATGTGGGGAAAAATAGGATTAGAGGAATGTGGACAGGTAAAAGGAGAGTGAATTTAATCAAGTCCTAATCTCATAGAGGGAAATGGATTGGACAGAATGATAGGACAGAGATTAAGAAAAAAAATAACAAGAAAAAATGAAAAAAAATTTCAATTAAAAAAGTGAAACACTTAACAAGTATGTATGTTTAAATATGGTATTGAGAGACGAAAAGGATAGGATGTGAAGAAGGCAGGGATAGAAAGGAGACATGAAAAATAAAAAATAAAAATTCTCAAAATAAGTTACCTTAAATTATATAGGTATAAATAGGTAATACTGCTATTAAAGAATTTAAGACAAAGAGATTATGAATTAAGTAATAAATTTCTGGATTAAGTGTGTACACAATGGTGAATAAAGTCTAATTATCAAAGATGATTAAATATCTGGGGATTATCAGAATAATATTAAGTCTTGCAAAAAAGAAAGAGGAAAAAAAAGAGATGAATAAAAAAAGGACCAAAATGTCAGGAGTGATAACAAAAAAAGCACACCCACATACACACCTAAAATTGAAATTATGAGAGGAAAACGATTAATAAAAAATAATTTATAAAAAAGTAAAAATGTTAAAAAATATTCTTTGATTTTTTTCGGGGATGTGTAGAATGGGAAGATCCTGTATCTCCCCTGTGTCTGTAACCAGTCTCTTGGAGTCACTGGTCAGCTTTTGATGTTTGGTTTTCCTGTGGCTTGATTGGTTTTTTAAGTCAGTTTGTTTGAGCAGGCAGAAAAAGTTCTCTGTATTACCTAGGATATTGTGAACCACCTCCCAGGCTAGTCCAGTGGGAGGGAGATCTGCTTTCAATATCACAAAAGAGGGAGATGGCTGTTTCCTCTAGTTTGGAGATGCTATGATGAGGCTAGGTTCTGAGAGAGGGTTGAGGCCTTTCAGCAAACAGTAGCTTTTAACTGAGGGGCTAGCTCCCGAAATACTCACAGAGCCCAACCTGGAGCCATTCTCATGGTTTATGTTTCCTGAATTTCAATTGATTTTCTAGGCTGCCTTAGGGATGGGCAGACCCTAGCTCTGTTTACCTAGTGAAGAAAGTCACTCCTCCAGGGCAGGGCTTCCTTGCCTAGGCTGGTTGACTTTCCCTTGGGTGGAGGTGAGCCTGGCAGGTCAGGTCAAGTTTCTGTGACCTCCTAAATGATTCTTGTTTTCTTCCAATGCCCGAGTTGGAGATGACTGTTCAAATAGGCTTTTGTCAATATCAAAGATGGAGATCTCTGATGGTGGTGGCGGGGAGGGGATACCTTCCCTCTTCTGCTCCCTGGGAAAGAGTGAGGATGTCAGGGTTCTACTACCACCAGAATCTTGGTTCCTGGACTGCCTCTAGTCTGTGATCTTCAGGATGAAGATATCTTCTCCTTGTCATTTCTTATTGATGTTGAGTAGAATCTGCTTTCCCACTGTGTCTGGCTCCTTTTTCCCATGACACTCTGTGTTGTAGGTATGGTGGCTGTAACCACTGGCCCTGCTGCGCAGCCACCACAGCTGTGGCTACCAGCAGGTGCTTAGATCTGTCTCCTTGCCTGGATTTTCCCTCTCTGGCAAAACTCTCTGTACTGTGGTGGCACACTTGTTGTGATTCTGTAGTCTAGGACTGTTTACTTGAACACTTGCTTTCTATGCCAGAGCTTGTTTAGCCTCCAGGTTCTCCTCTGCCATCTTCCTCTGAACACATTTTTTTTGCTTCTTATTGAAGTATATCTGATATTTTAAAGTAGATTTGTCCAAATATAATATTAATTTAATCAATCATTTCATTAGCACAATGATCAGATTTATTTCCAGTAAATCGTATCCCTTATAATAAATGAGAGCATGCTGTGTCAGTCAACTATTAATATGACAAAATACTCTATAAAATTAACTTAACAGGAGGAAAGATTAATCTTGGCTTTTGATTTTATACATTTCAATTTACATTTCTTACCTTAATTGTTTTGGTTTGGTGGTGGTACAATACCTGATATCTGGAACATGTGTCGGAGTATGTGTATTCATGGAAGCCATGAAGTAAAGAAGAGGAGGTATAGGATTGGGAAAGGGAGAAAGAAGGGGAGGGGAAGAGGGAGAGGGAGAAGGAATATCAGAAGGAGAAAGAGAAGTAAAAGTAGGAAGAGGAGGAGTCCGGGAAGATGGCAGAGGAGAAGCTGGAGTCTAAGGAAGCTCTCGCATAGAAAGCAGTTTTAGAGTTCCATTGAACAGTCCTAAGTCAGAGAATTACACCAAGTGAGCCATCACAGGACAGAGAGTTTGGCCAGAGAAGGAAACCCAGGCAAGGAGACACTTCTGAGCCCTTGACAGCAGCCGCTGCCGTGGCGGCAGCTGTGGCAGTGGCGGGCGAGCGTAGCCGACTTACCTGAGCAACAGAGAGTCTGGGACGAAGGAGCCAGACATAGCTGGTGAGCGGATTCTACTCAACACCAGCAAGAACCGACAAGGAGCAGACATCTGCATCCTGCAGTTCACAGACCAGAGACGACCCAGGAACCAAGACTCGGTGTGAGTAGAAGCCTGACGTCCTCACTCCTTCTCAGGGAGCAGAGGAGGGAAGGCCAGCACCGGTGATCTACATCTTGGATACCGACAAAGCTCGGTAGAGCTGTTAGCTCCAGCTCAGACCTTGGAATAAAACGAGTCATTTAGCAGGTCACAAGAACTTAATGGCAGCGTGACCTTCCAGACTCAGCTCCACCCAGGGAAAATTCACCTAGCTTGGGCACCAGCCCGAGGAGTGGGTTTCTTCACTGGGTAATCAGAGCCAGAGGCTGCCCCTCCCTCTATCAGCCTCGGCAAGCAATCGAAAATCAGTAAACAGAAACATTGAGAATGGCTCCAGGCTGGCTCTGTGAGGTTTTCACAAACCAGCCCCGGAAAAGCTACCAGAACCTAGCCTCATCACTGCATCCCCCTCTTTTGTGATACTCAAAGCAGATCTGTCTCCCAATGAACTAGACTGGGAGGAGGCTCGCCAAATCCTAGGTAAAGCAGAGCATTTTACTGCCTGTTCGAACAAACTGACTTAAGAAACCAACCAAGCCACAGGACCACAAGCAGACCAGAGACTCCAACAAGAGGCTGGTTACGGACACAAGGGAGATACAGGATTTTTCCCACTCCTCCCGAAAAAAAAAATTCAAAGAAATTTTTGTTTTTTTTTGTTTTTTGGTTTTTGGTTTTTGATTTTTTTTTTCTTTTTTCTCTTCTTCATCTTCTTTTTTTTTTTTTTTTTTTTTTAGTTTTTATTTTTGGTACCTTATATAAAAAAAATTTTTTTTTTCTTTTCTAAAACATTTTTCAATCTTTAATCTTTGCCTTTTTTGATAAAAAAATGTTTTCCAGAAACTTTCTTTTCCACTTATAATTTTTATTTTGGGGATACGGGAGTGTGTGTTTTGCTTTCTTTTTTGGTCTTCTTTCTCTTTTTTTTTTCTCTGTTTAAATTATCTTTTTGTTTTTTGTTTAGCTCTACTAAACTTCTCATCTTTTTCTTCTTCTTTTCTTATCCTTTTCATCTTCTCCTATCTTTCGTTCTTCTTTATGTGACTTAATTCTTGTCCTGCACACCCTCAGATAAACCTGTAATTGAATATTATATCCTATCCCCCATTGTGTACACACTTAATCCACAAATTTATCACTCAAGTCAAAACCTCTAAGACTTAAATTCCTTAATAGCAGTACTACCTCTTTATACCTATATAATATTTTAAGCATTTTTATTTTTAAGTTTTTCACATCTCCTTTATATCCCTCCCCTTCTCTCAATAAATTCACGTTCTTATCTAAATAGATTGTTATCGATTCTACATAATTTTATTAATTTCTACTTTTCTATTTTTTCTGGTCTCTTTTCTTTTCCCATTCCCTTTCTTTTTTTTTCCCTCTCTCTCTATTTTCATCCTACCCAACCTATTTCCTGTTTTGAGATTAAGACTTAGTTAACTCCCGCAGAGCCTCCCCACATCAATCTATTCCTATTTTTTTTACCCACATCTCTCCCTAACCCTAATAATTTCTGGTCTTCCAAACTCTTCTTTGCGGTTTGTAGCCCATTAACGTATAGTTGTTTGATGTTGAATAGATGTATCTGTTGAACTACATTGTATCTGTAGACTACTGACAGTGCAAATTCAGACTTGGGTTGATGCTTGCCTTAAGATAGTGTTCTAGCACAAAACTGGTGCTATTTTCACCTCAAATGGGCAGAGTAAGCCGGAAAAACACAAGAAAAATGGCAAATCCAGGTATATCAATTCCCAATCCCAATAATCAGGGGACAGAACAGATAATGAATAATCCAGAGGAGAATTCCCAAATAGCTCTACAAACACTGCTGGCAAATATGATAAATCAAAAGATTGAAAGCATACAAAGGTCTCTGTATGAGCGTGTTAGGGAGAGAGAGGAGGCATTCCAAAAGTTTATACAGGAATATCATAAGCGTGAGGAAGCTACTCAAAAACTGATACAGTATTTGCATGAGCAGCTTGAGAATACTCAAAGAGAAAGGCAGAAATGGCGTGAACAGGCTGAGAACACTCAAGGAGAACTACAGGAATCCCACGAATGGGAGGAAGCTTATCAAAGAGTAATACAGGAATTGAGAGAGTAGGAAGAGAATACACAAAGATCACTAAAGGCATTCATGGAATCCATTAACAAAGAGCTGAAGGAAGTCAGGGAGTCCACAAAGGGAATGCTGAATGGAACCCAACAGAAGGAATGGGAGTCCAAGGAAACCATAATCAATCGACTAAGTGAGCCAAGAATAAACACTGAACATCAAATTAAGGAAGTAAAGAAGTTCATACAAGATCTAAAACAAAGCTTCAACAAACAACTTGAAGCCATCAAAGCTGACCAATTAGAAGGAAAAGAGATAAAAAAAAACAAAGTAGAAAGTCTAGACAGCAGGTTAGACCATGCAGAAGATCGAATCTCAAGGATTGAAGACAGCCTAGATATTATAGAGGAAGAACATACAAACATCCAAGACAAGTCCAAGAAATATGATAGATCTATCCAACACTTGGAAGACACCATCAGAAGGCCTAATCTAAGGATAATGGGTGTAGAGGAGCACCTAGAAATAGAAGTCAATGGCCTAGGAACTTTGTTTAACAGGATCCTAGCAGAGAACTTCCCAAACATGCAAAAAGATAGGCCTATTCAGATACAAGAAGCTATTTGAACTCCAAACAGACCAGACTAAAATAGCACATCCCACCTTCACATTATAATCCACACAGGATCAACTCAGAACAAGGAAAAGATCCTTAAAGCTGTCAAGGAGAAAAGATTAATCACCTATAAAGGAAAACCAATTAGAATCACCTCAGATTTCTCAGCAGAGACAATCAAAGCAAGAAGAGCCTGGAACGATGTATGCTATCCCCTAAAAACAAACAACTATCAACCAAGAATACTGTACCCCGCTAAGCTTTCCTTCATAACTGAAGGCCAAATAAAAACCTTCCATAGCAAAGAAAATTTGAAACAATACATCTCTACCAAACTAGCCCTACAAAAGATTCGTAAAGATGTCCTACACATAGAAAACCAACAAGACCACAATAAAGGTCAAGAAACTGCACCCAAACGGAGAATCCAAGAACCATAGGAAGAACCCAGATTTCACAACCCCCAAGAAGGTGGATAACATGGCAGGAACTCCCAAATATCTTTCAGTCCCTTTCTCTTAACGTTAATGGACTGAACTTTCCAATTAAGCGACATAGACTGTCTAGTTGGATTAAAATACAAGGCCCTTCTATCTGCTGCCTTCAGGAGTCACATCTTGCCCGTAAAAACAAACACATTCTCAATGTTAAAGGTTGGAACAAAATCTACCAAGCAAACAGCCCCCATAAACAGGAGGGAGTTGCAATCCTAATATCAGATAAAATAGACTTCAAATTAAAACTCGTGAGAAGAGATAAAGAAGGTCGCTACATACTAATTAAGGGATCTCTCTTTGAGGAGGATATAACAATTCTAAATATCTACTCGCCAAACAATGGAGCACCCAAATTTATCAAAGAAACACTACTTTCCCTCAAATCCCATATAACTCCAAAGACATTAATTGTTGGGGATTTTAACACACCTCTCTCCCCACTAGACAGATCAACTCCGCAAAAACTCAACAAAGAAAATACAGATCTAAACAGCTGCATATATCAACTAGATTTAACAGATATCTACCGAACATTTCACCCAGCAGCATCAGAATACACGTTTTTCTCAGCAGCACATGGAACATTCTCTAAAATAGACCACATTTTAGGCCACAAAACAAACTTGTCCAAATTCAGAAACATTGAAGTTATACCTTGCATTCTCTCTGACCACAAGGGAATAAAATTAGAACTCAACACCAAAAGCCACCAAAGAAAGTCCGGTACCACATGGAGGCTGAACAACACACTGCTGAATCATGAGTGGGTCATGGAAGAGATTAGAAAGGAAATTCAAATGTTCATGCTAGGTCTCCTTGGCTCAGGCCAAAACTTTCTGAATAGAGACCCGGAAACACAACAAATAAAAGAATGTTTGGACAAATGGGATTGCATAAAGTTGCAGAACTTCTGCATGGCAAAGGACATAGCTAGCAAGATCAATAGAAAGCCCACGGATTGGGAGAAGATCTTTACTAGCCATACAACGGACAAGGGTCTCATATCTAAATTATACTTGGAACTCAAAAAATTAAATCCCCCAACAACAAATCCTCAAGGACACAACTGCCCAATAAACAAGTGGGCGAAAGACTTAAAGAGAATCTTCTCTGAAGAAGAAAGAAGGATGGCCAATAGACATATGAAGAAATGCTCAACCTCCCTAGCCATAAAAGGAATGCAAATCAAAACAACATTGAGATACCACCTCACCCTAGTTAGAATGGCAAAAATCAAGAACTCTAACAACAACAAATACTGGAGGGGATGTGGACAGAAGGGAACCTTACTTCATTGTTGGTGGGAATGTAAACTTGTTCAAGCACTTTGGAAAGCAGTATGGAAGTTCCTCAAAAGACTCCACATAGAACTCCCCTATGACCAAGCAATCTCACTTTTGGGCATTTACCCAAATGTTTACAAACAAGATCACACTAAAGCTACCAGCACAACTATGTTTATTGCAGCATTATTTACCATAGCTAAGATCTGGAACCAACCCAGATGCCCCTCAGTAGATGAATGGATCAAGAAAGTGTGGTATATATACACAATGGAATTCTATGCCTCCATCAGAAAGAATGACATTGCCCCATTTGTTAGGAAATGGAAGACTTGGAAAAAATTATATTAAGCGAAGTAAGCCAGGCCCAAAGAAACATAGGCCCCATGGTTTCCCTTATTTCCAATATCTAGTATAGGTATGAGTCAAGCGTAAAAGGTCAGATAATGTGATGTTAGGAAAATGAACCCTTAGATATGTATTTTAATGTATTTTTCTTTCATGCATGTGTTTCTATTGCATTTATAAGATTATTTCTTTGTTGCTTTGTATGTCCCTCCCCCACTGTGTAACCCCTGCTTTCACTATATTTGATGTCAGTATAACTTGTGGAGGAGATGGGGAAAAACAAGTCGTTTAAGGATACAGGTGGACCTGTTGCAACAATGAGAAGTACAAGTTGTCATGTCCATAACGAGCTTTACAATGTCAGTGCGGTGGGGGGGGGGGGAGGAGGGGGAGAAGGATTGGGACTGCGGAGGGTTGGGAGAGGCTGGGAAGGGATGTGAAGGGTAAACAAAGGAGGAGGCTGCAATGCTTGGTAAGAAATGTACGCATTATCCTGCCCATGTAATTGTAACCCCTCTGTATAGTATGTTCACAAATTAAATAAAATAAATTTAAAAAAAAGAAGGAAGAGGAAGAAATGACTTTGATCTTAACATCCTCTTTGATCACAAGTTCTTAGTGACCTAATCTCTACGACTCTGCCCACTTGAAAGGGTTCATCTCTTTATGGAAACATA
>NW_024872438.1:0-19634 GCF_019054845.1 Dipodomys spectabilis | reverse complement strand
GATCTAGAGGGAGTTAAGGAAGGGGATATTTTTAACTTTCATAATTACAGAGAACATAGGGGACCCGCTCGGGTGCACCTCCAATCCTAAAGGCCACTGCCCCCCCCCAGTACCTCCCATTAGGTGGAAGCCAGGAAGCCAAATCTGGGTGGAGCAGTGGCCATTGACCAAACCTAAACTTGAAGCCCTCCACCTTCTGGTGGAGGAACAGATAAGCCTCTGGCATATCCGCCCTTCTATAAGTCCTTGGAGCACACCCGTATTTGTTATTCAAAAAGCCTCTGGGGCTTGGCAAATGCTCCAAGACCTAAATGAAAGGATGGAGCTAGTAGGAACGCCCCTAAAAGGCATGCCCTAGACTCCTGCTATACCTTCAGAATATACTTTGGTTGTGATTGATATTAAAGATTGTTTTTTTTCTATTCCTCTGCATCCAGATGACTGCGAGAAGTTTGCTTTCTCTATATCTTCTCTTAATTTTTCCCAGCCTGATCAGAGATTTGAATGGACAGTGTTGCCATAGGGTATGGCCAATAGCCCAGCCTTCTGCCAACAATACTTGGCCACACTTTTAGGGCCTGTGCTGGGTTCAGATACCTCCCTTGTCTATGCCTACATGGATGATATGATTCTGGGGCACTGAGACCCAAGCTGCCTGGAGGGCCTTCTGGCCCAGGTTCTCACCATATTAAAAAAGAGGGGTTTTGACCAGGTACCGGATTGCAGAACAGCGGATTGCCAGGAACAGAGAAACCTACCAGCCGGGAGTCTCCAGGAGGATCCCACCCCACCCATCACTCTCCACCGGAGCGGAGAGGCTCCATCCCGCCAAAGCCGCCCGGCACCAGCAGCTCCACAAAGGGACCTGTCCGCAGACCACCCGCCCAATCGCGATCGCAACGACCCGGCGGGGGGCCGCCCAACCCAGCCCGCAACCACCCCAACTGAACTCGGACTGCAACAACAACTGACGGACTGCAACAACAACTGACGACCTACAGGGTGAGTACCCATCAGGGGACAGGGAATCCATCAAGGGAGACCAGAGCTGGAGGGAATCCCCAGACCCTGACCTAGACTCCCTACCCCAACACCCGGACCACAGGACCCACTAAAACTGGGAACTGTTCGAGAGCCCCACCAGCCGGTGGAGCACACTCTGCTGGCCAGGCCAGAGCAAGAGCGCCCCGGGAAGGGAGCTTAAATGCTCAAGCCAGGAACAGTGCCCCTGGGTCAAGACTACCAACAGTAGAAGAAATTTGAACTGTGTCCTCCAGGCTGCATAACCAAGGTGGTATACACATTAGCACAGGCCTAACGAGCGCGCTCCAGGCTGGGGCCGGAACCAGGCCAGGGGACCGGCGCCTGAACAAAGCAAAAAGGGTCAGAAGTGGGGCTGTGGCTCAAATGGTAGGGTGCCAGCCCTGAGCTGAAGAGCTGAGGGACAGCACCCAAACCTAGAGTTCAAGCCCACAACCAGCCCAAAACAAACAAACAAAAACACATCAGGAGCCCATAGCAGACTCCAGTATTTGGGAGAGTGCATCCAGAGCATCTGATCTTCCCAAGAGCACCCGCAAGAGCAAACACAAGCAGTCTAGGCTGCTCAACCCTTCCAAAGGCGGGAATTGCTACAGCAGAGAGCTGAGAATCCTAAGTGAATAGCAGCTGGAAATAGGCTCCCAACAGAATCCAGATCAGGCACAGACTCTCTCTACCAATACAGAATCAGCAACCAAGCAAAGACAGACACACCAAAACAAGATTGAAGAGCAGTCTCCTGAACCCCCATGCGAAAATCACAGAGAAAAATCACAAGGTTTACCACTACCCAGGACAGCAAGCTCACCTCAAAAGCCAGCAGCCACGCAGGGGAGAGCCCCAGTGGGAGCAAAGCAGGAATGGAAGACAAAAACTACATCCAAGGGTTGCTGGAGGCAATGACTCAAGAAATAAAGCGAGAAATGGATCAGAAATTGAAAGAGCACAAGGATGAACTATCAAAAGATATACAGGATATCAAACAAAAATTGGATGCAAAAATAGAAGCTGCACAAACCTCAGTAAGAAGTGAGATAAACGCCAAATTAGAGGTAATGCATACTGATATCACCTCATTGAGAGGTGAGATCAGTACTCTGAGAACCAACATTGAATCCATAAAGGGATCCATTTCCACCATGCAAACCACAATAGAAGCCACGGTCAACAGAGTGAATGAAATGGAAGGTAGAGTGTCAGATACAGAAGACAGAATACACCAACTGGACCAAAAAGTGACAGATATGGAAAAATCACTCAAATTAAACCAAAGGGAAATTCAAGAGCAAGCAGATAATGCTAAAAAATTTAACCTTCGCATAATCGGAGTGGACGAAGGTGAGGAATTCCAGAGCAAGGGAATGCAACACCTATTTAACAAGATAGTCAATGAAAATTTTCCCCACCTCAAAAACGACCATCTTAACTACATCACAAAAGCTTATCGAACACCCAACAAGCAAGATCCCAGGAGAAACACTTCTAGGCACATAATAGTAACAATGATGGATCTGAATAATAAGGAAACAATCCTGCATGCAGCAAAAATGAAGAAGGAGCTATACTACAACGGGAAAAAAATTAGAATCACTGCAGATCTCTCCACACAAACAATGAATGCAAGAAAAGCCTGGGAAAGCACCATACGAGCCCTGAGAGCCAATAACTGCCAACCCAGACTGATATACCCGGCAAAGCTAGCATTCACATTCGATGGAGAACTGAAAACTTTTAATAGCAAAGAAAAACTAAATGAATACATAAACATTAAGCCAGCATTACAAAGAATTCTAAGAGGGGGGACACAACCTGAAGAAAGCAACCAGGAACTGGGACCTGCCCCAAACAGGCATTACTCAAAGTCTAACTGAGCAAGCACAGGAGGAAAGGAAAGAAGAAAAACTTAGGAAAACGGAATGGCAGGGACAACAATGCATCTCTCTATACTTTCTCTTAATATAAATGGTCTGAATTCGCCAATTAAAAGAAAACGAACTGAGGACTGGATCAGAAAACAAGACCCATCCATCTGTTGCCTTCAGGAGACCCACCTCTCAGCCAAACATACAAACAAACTCAGAGTGAAGGGGTGGAAAAGGATCTACCAATCAAATTCCCCCAATAAGAAAGCAGGTGTAGCTATCCTGATATCTGACAAAATAAACTTTTCATTAAAATCAGTACAGAAAGACAAGGACGGACACTACATATTAATAAAGGGAACAATCCAAGAGGAGGATATAACCATCATCAACTTATATGCCCCAAATATCGGTGCACCCAGATATGTTAAACAAATGCTCTCAAACTTACAGAATAAAATAGATCCCAATACGATAATACTAGGAGACTTTAACACGCCACTCTCACCAAAGGACAGGTCTACCAACCAGAGGATTGGCAAAGAAGCTACCGAATTAAGTGAGGCCATACTTCAAGCGGAATTAACTGACATCTACCGAGTATTTCACCCTAAAACAACACAGTACACATTCTTCTCAGCAGCTCATGGAACTTTCTCCAAAATAGACCATATCATAGTTCATTCAAGGAACTTAAGCAAATACAAAGGGATCGACATAAACCCCTGTATCCTATCTGACCACAGTGGAATCAAGCTAGCTCTCAATAACAAAGCATACCGCAGAAATTTCTCTAATACATGGAAATTGAACAGCACACTCCTTAACAAGGCCTGGGTAACAGAAGAGATCAGAGAAGAAATAAAGCATTTCCTAGAACTCAATGAAAATGAAAACACCTCACAAAGAAACTTGTGGGACACAGCAAAAGCAGTCCTGAGGGGCAAATTTATTGCCCTCAGTGCCCACATCAAGAGAATGGAGACAGACCAAGTAAATAATCTCATGTTGCAACTAAAACAGCTAGAAAAACAAGAAAAAATGGGACCTAAAGCTACTAGACGAAGCCAGATAACCAAATTGAGAGCAGAGATTAACCAATTAGAAAATCAGAAAACCATAACCAAAATAAACCAAACAAAAAGCTGGTTCTTTGAAAAAATAAACAAAATTGATGGCCCGTTGGCAAGATTAATTAAAAAAAGAAGAGAGGAAACCCATATTAATAGGATTAGGGATGCCACGGGAAACATCACAACACGTACCCAAGATATCCAAACAATTCTAACAGACTACTTTCAAAAGCTATACTCTCTAAAGGAAGAAAATCTGGCGGAAATGGATGCATTTTTAGAGAAATACAAGTTACCCAAACTGAGCAAAGAAGAAGTTAACCAATTAAATAAGCCAATATCCTATAATGAGATACAGGAAGCTATCAAAAGTCTTCCAACAAAAAAAAGCCCAGGACCAGATGGATTCACAGCAGAATTCTATAAGACCTTTAAAGAAGAACTAATACCCATACTCCTCAAGCTCTTCAGAGAAACAGAGAAGGAGGGAGCTATCCCAAACTCATTCTACGAAGCCAATATCACATTCATCCCCAAACCAGGCAAAGACCCAACCAAAAAGGAGAATTACAGGCCAATCTCCTTGATGAACACAGATGCAAAGATCCTTAACAAGATTCTAGCTAACAGAATCCAGAAACACATAAAAAAAATAATACACTATGATCAGGTAGGCTTCATCCCAGAGACACAGGGATGGTTTAACATACGTAAGTCAATAAATGTAATCCAGCATATCAACAGAGCCAAGGTCAAGAATCACATGATTATCGCCACAGATGCAGAAAAGGCCTTTGATAAAATTCAACATTCATTCATGCTAAAAGCTCTGGAGAAAATAGGAATAGAAGGAACATTTCTAAAAACAATAAAAGCCATTTATGACAGACCAATAGCCAATATTATACTTAATGGGGAAAAGCTACAACCAATCCTCCTAAAAACAGGAACAAGGCAAGGATGTCCACTGTCTCCACTCCTCTTCAACATAGTCCTAGAACCCTTAGCCAGGGCAATAAGGCAAGAAAAAGACATTAAAGGGATCCGCATAGGGAAAGAAGAAGTGAAACTATCCCTTTTTGCAGACGACATGATACTATACCTCCACGATCCCAAAAACTCCATCCCAAACTTTTAGAAATCATAAGTCACTTCGGCAAAATAGCAGGATACAAAATAAACCCACAAAAATCAGTTGCCTTCCTATACACTGATAACGCACAGGAAGAGAGGGAAATAAAGGGAGCAACCCCATTCACAATAACCTCCCAAAAAATAAAATATTTAGGAATTAACCTAACCAAAGATGTAAAAGAACTATTTAATGAGAACTATAAAAAGTTAAAGAAAGAAATTGCAGAAGACACTAGGAAATGGAAAGACCTCCCATGCTCCTGGATAGGCCGACTTAATATAGTAAAGATGGTGATACTTCCAAAATTAATATACAAATTCAATGCAATTCCTATTAAAATCCCAATGACGTACATCACTGAAATACAGAAAACAGTCCAAAAATTTATATGGAACAACAAAAGACCTAGAATAGCCAAAACAATTCTAGGGGATAAAGACAATATGGGAGGGCTATCCATGCCGAACTTCAAACTCTACTACAGAGCTATAATCACAAAGACAGCATGGTACTGGCACAAAAACAGACCCGAAGACCAATGGAACAGAATAGAAGATCCAGATATAAATCCACAGGCCTACAGCCAGCTGATATTCGACAAAGGAGCCAAAGACATACAATGGAAGAAACACAGCCTCTTCAACCGCTGGTGCTGGGAAAACTGGGCAGCCACATGCAGAAAACTAAAAGTGGACCCCAGCCTATCACCATGCACCAACATCAACTCAAAATGGATTAAAGACCTTAACATTAAACCTGAATCTCTGAAACTACTGCAGGACAGAGTAGGAGAGACACTTGAACTAATAGGCACAGGAAGGAACTTCCTGAACAGAGTCCCAGGGTCACAACAAGTTGGAGAGAGACTCGACAAATGGGACTACCTTAAAATAAAAAGCTTCTGCACAGCTAAATCTATCGCAACTAAGCTAGAAAGACAACCAACTAATTGGGAAAAAATATTTACCAGCAATATATCAGACAAGGGGTTAACATCCTGTATATACAGGGAACTCAAGAAACTAATCCCTCCCAAACCTAACAAACCAATTACTAAATGGGCAAGGGAACTAAAGAGGGACTTCTCAAATGAAGAAATAAAAATGGCAAAGAAACACATGAGGAAATGTTCATCATCCCTGGTGGTGAAGGAAATGCAAATAAAGACAACCCTGAGATACCACCTTACCCCAGTCAGAATGTCCCACATCCACAAATCAGCCAACGACAAATGCTGGAGGGGATGTGGAGAAAGAGGAACCCTATTACACTGCTGGTGGGAATGTACACTTATACAACCACTTTGGAAAGCAGTCTGGAGGGTCCTTAGAAAGCTAAAGATTGACCTCCCTTACGACCCAGTCATACCACTTCTAGGCATCTACCCTGAACAACAGGAACCAATATACAAGGACACGTGCACCTCCATGTTTATTGCAGCACTGTTCGCAATAGCTAGGATATGGAAACAACCTAGGTGCCCCACCACAGATGAATGGATCCAAAAATTGTGGTATCTATACACAATGGAATATTATGCAGCCATTAGAAATGACAAAATAATGGCATTTGCAGGGAAATGGATGGAGCTAGAAGGAATCATGTTGAGCGAGGTAAGCCAAGAACGAAGAGACAAACGGTACATGGTCTCCCTCATAAGTGGATGCTAAATCCAAAAGGTTAGTGATACGACAAAACTAACAGGACTTAAGAAACAAAGAACTCCCGCTCATCTGGTTGAACCACTACTAAATATCCTCATGCTGCTGATCACAAATATGGTATATAACATGTGAACACTGTTATATATTACAGACTGTGGTAGACAATTTGCTCCAGGGAAGTTAGAATGAACTTGTGACTTTGAAATTATGTAATCATTTAATCACAATCAAAAAAAAAAAAAAAAAAGAACCTCGGGGAAGGGAGGGAGGGAGGGGATGGTAGGGGGAAAACAATGGAGGGGGTAACAATGTTCAAGAGGAAGTGTACTCATAACCTCACTCATGTAACTGTAACCCTCTGTATAGTAGCTTTACAATAAAAAAATAAAAAAAATAAAAAAAAAAGAGGGGTTTTACCATAGCCCTTAATAAAATTCAAAAGGTAGCTCCTTTTAAGGTGCTCGGGACCCACCTTACCTTGACTCAGGCCAGTCCCCTTAAGCCTTTGCTGGATATTCCAGCCTCTCTAACCTTAACCCAACTTCAGAGTCTTTTAGGGGAAATCAATTGGCTGTTGCCATGGGTTTCTGTCCCTAAAGATAGTCTTGTGCCCTTATTTGCCCTGCTAAAAGACAAGACACCACAAGAAGTTATTACAATATAAGGAAATGCTGGCCGTAATTATGGCCCTTCAGGACATTCAAAAACCCTTTAATTTGTATTCTGATAGCCTATAAAACAAAAAAGGGGGAGTTAGCCCCCATATACAGTTACAGATAGCTTTGTTTACCATTAACATTTTAAATTTTTCAAAAGGGGCAACTGAATCCAGGTTTCAGAAGCACTGGGGATAACTAAACCCTAAGCCCCAAGTGAAAGTCAGGTGGAAGCACCCCCTGACACAACAATGGAGAGGACCTGACCCCCTAGTTACTATGGGCAGGGGATTTGGATGTGTTTTCCCCATAGGGGAGTCCGCTCCCATTTGGATCCCTGCCAGGAACCTTAAATTTTTACCCATTTCCTCTATACAGGAGGATGCCCAAGAATAAGCTAACCAACAAGGAAAAAAAAAGGCCATGGCTGAGGCTTGTGTTTTAAAGACAAAAGCCAGAAAGACAATTATTAACCATCCCCAAGGGCAACCAGCCCTTGAGAAGCTCTTGTGTTCTCTAACAATTGCAGATGGCTATACTCCAGCTGTTGGCTGTCCTGACTCTCCCAATCCTGTGAATGTCCCTATGGAACCTGCATCAACCTCAACAGGTGACCTGGGCAGTGATCAACACTGGCAATGAAGAAATCGTCAGGAGCACCACAAGAGAAGCTGTCCCTTTGACCTGGTGGCCTGACCTTCGTTTTTATCACCACCCTATGGACTGTTTTAATATTTTTGTAGGAGTTAATTATTTTAATGTTACCTGCTTTAATTGTTCTTTTACTAATTGCTTGTATAGCAGCATTGAATCCATACTTATTGTTAAACAACCACCTTTTGTTATGCTTCCAGCTTAGATCTTGTCCAACCCCACAGACAAATAGCTGGATTAGAACAATCCCCACCTCTGGACTCTGAAGTGGCAAAGACTCCTATGCCATCCTTCACTAAGGTTAAAGGACTTGTAGTGACATTTCCTGGCCTGGTAATGCTTTTGCTGATGGTTTTTTCTATGCCTTCCTTGCATTATATGTGCACTGCAAAACTCTTATGAGCTTAGCCAGCCAGTTACCAAGCTCCAAATGAATGAATTTCCCCCTCTCCCCACCGAGAGGAATCGCAGCCAGAGATGGGTAAGAGGGGGTGTCAGTCTGACCAACCTCTAAGACAGGGCCTTCAGCTTTGCTCTGAAGAAGTTCCCGATGACGGGTAAGGCAGACATGGTGATCCACCCATCCTAAGACAGGCGAGTTCACTTCTTTAAACAAAGACGGGGGGGGGGGGGGGAGATGATGTTGGGAGCCATTGGGAGCTGACAGTAAAGCTCAAAGGTCATCTTGACCCCTGTGCTAGCTTAAAGGCACGTACTAGGAACTGGCTTACTTAAAAGACACCAGGTGCCCAGGAATTAATTGAACTGCTTTGGACATTTCTAACTGTGGTGGGACTGATGTTTATTACTGTGCTAGGTGGGTCTGCCATTAAAACAAAAAAAAAAGGGGGGAATCTGGAGCACATGGGCAGCCAAGATGGCGCTGGGAGAGAGTAGAGTGGGCAGAGCCCAATTGATCTGCCAATCAGTGCCTAACCAGCCCGTGAAGGCTCAGGTGAATGATAGGGTGTGACCTTGACAGTGATTGGTTCCTCTTCCTCCCTTACCATTCCACCCACCCTTTTTGACTTTAAAAGGGGCTGCTCTCTGTTAATAAATGAGTTTTTCTACCTGCTGGAAAAAAAAAAAAAGAAGAAAGTGAAACTAATTTTAATAATATATTTCATGAATTGAAAAATTGAGAAGCATTAAAATTTAAACAAATAATATATCATTATTGTTTCATTTCTGTGAATTAATGTAATATTTCAAAGTGTATCCTACACTTAGCGCTCATCTTAACATCAAATAATAAATTATTGCACATGACTCTTTGTATAAGATGGGAGGGTTCAGCACTATGGTAAAATTCACACCACATAGTACACGAGGGTATGACTCCTCTCATATCACTTAAGTTATAGAAATTTGATTTCTACTTGCATGTTAAATTCCTGTCTAGGTGACATTGATAAAATTATATACAATTATATAAATGAGGAGTATTTCAGATGATAGTTAAAAGTCACATTAATTAATTAATTTTTTTATTATTTTGAACCAAATAAATATTTATAGGGAGACTGAATTTCTGAGTAGATGATGGTGTATGTGTGCCAGAGTATACATTGTTTCTACAATTTGTTTAATTTTTCATAAGGGGTTCAATGTACAATATTGGATATATAAAAGTAAACTGAATGTTTATTCCATTAGTATTTTGCCACTTGTCTAATCCCAATATAAATTATCCATGTGTTTGAAGTAATGAAATTAACAACAGATATAAGCCAGGTGAATCAGTCTGTAGTAGACAAGTATTTTCCCCTTTATTTTGAGAGTTAGTCCTCTTTTACACGACGGAATATTCTTGGGAAAAGGTGCTCCAGGCTGACCACGACTGCAGAATATTATGGTTTGATCTATCAAAAGAGAAGGAAGAAAGGGGAACCTTCCTTCAAAAAGTATGCTCCAAGGGATATGATCTGTTCTATGGTGGTGACTTGGAAATGAACATCTTTCACAGTCAACCTTGAAAAGCCACCTTGATAGATCATTTCTGTAAGTGGTTACACAGGATCATTTATGTCTTTGCAAGGAAGCCAGATTGCCTCATTTTGTGACAATTTAAACAGCAATTTAGTCAGCTATTCTTTGTACCCTTAGGAGAAAAACCCCTTGACTCTAAGCCAGGGAATCACTGGGGCCAAGAGAAGCTATTACATTGAATAGTAATCCTAGATCTCTTAAAAACAAAAACTAAAACTAAAACCAAAAAAAACAACAACAAACCCACAAAACAAAACAAAACAACAACAACAACAAAATTCCAGTAAGCACAGCCAGGCAGTGCTTCCATCACAGCGTACATGAAGTCAAGCAAAAAACAGAAGCTCAGAGTCATGTAGCAGATAACTAAATAATTTTATGAGGCAGACTGAAATGAGACTCGAGAGAGTCTGAAAGACTAATCAGAGAGACTAAAATTGGACACTCATTGATTAAAAATAGAATTCCTTGTAGAACAAGTAAATCATAAAAAGCGTGTGTATGTGAGAACAAGACAACAGACCAAATTCCAGAAATGCACATTTTCTTAGAGGTCAGCTTAATGAATTATCAATGGAAATCTTTGAATTCTTAAATATTTGACCATTTGTGAGTAAAGGCCAATTGCTGAAGAGAAAGAAAATGTCATCACTCTGTTAGGAGGTCCAATATCAAATTAGGAATAATCAAGTACATATTTGTAATAAAAAGAGAAAAATATCTTTCCAAATGAGGGTTTCATTTGTTTTAATGTAACAGTTCTTGATTTATGTGATAGCCATTACCATACAATTGATCCAGTCTCATAGCTGAATTGATATTGACTGCAGTATTCTCACATGAAGGTAAAGAGAAAATTTACAAATGTCTGATGAAATAAGTTGAGAGTGAAGTGTTCTAATAGTGATATCTGAGGTTTAGACAAAGGTGAACAGGTGGATTTTATTTTCTAAAAATCCCCCATTTTTAGCCTGGTGCCAGTGGATCCCAGCTGTAATCATAGCTACTGAGGAAGCTGAAATCTGAGGATTGTGGTTCAAAGCCAGCATTGGCAGGAAAGTCCCTGAGACTCTTATCTCCATTTTACTACAAGAAAACCAGAAGTGGCACTGTGGCTCAAAAAGTAGAGCACTCACCTTGTGTTGAAGAGCTCAGGGACAGTGCCCAAGCCCAGACTTCAAGCTCCTCAACAAAAAATAACAACAAAAAAAATCTCCCTTTTCTTGGACTGCCTACAACTTTTCCTGATATTCAACAAAGAGGCCATTTTATCACCCACTACATTTAAGTCCTATCCTAGCTACTGTAATACAATGAATTGGTACCTTATATCAAAAGATTCATCTTTGCAAAAACAAATAATAGCAGTGGTAATTTTTTTCCAGTCCTTAACTTTGGGCCTGGGCCCTGAACATGGTTATGCTGGTAGCTTTAATGTGAGCTTGTTTGTTATTTATTGGATTACTGCCCATGAAGGGAATTACTGGGTCATACGTGAGATCTATATTTAGTCTTTTGAAGAAACTTCATACTGCATTCCAGAGTGGTTTAACAAGTTTAATTTCCCACCATCAACGTAATAGAGTTCCCATTTGGCTACATCCACGCCAGCTTATGCTATTGTTAGTTTTCTTGATAATAGCCATTCTAACTGGGATGAGGTAGAATTATAGTTCTCTTTCTTTGGTGAGTTCCTCTCTGATTTGGGAATGAGTCTAATTCTAGCTTCATAGAATGTTTAATAATTCCATTTACCTTTCTATTCCATTGAAGACTTAGATCTGTGTATTGTAAGTTCTTTGCAGGCCTTAATTTCATGGTTCATTCATTGAGTCCTAGATTTTTCCGATATGGGAAGTAGTTTATTGACATTTCATTTTCATTACTTCTTGTGTGTTACTTCTTGGTTCAGATCGAGTACAGGAAAGCATTAATTTCTCTAGGATTCTCCAGGTGATTGGCATAAGGTTTGCAAATACCCTCTTATAACGTTCTCAATTTTGCTTATTTCTGTTGTGATATCTCATTTTTGTCTCTAATTTTCTCTATTTGGGTGAGTTCTCTTATTCTATTTTGGATTTTATATTATGAAGGTGATATACAGAGGGGTGGGTTACATTTACATAAGTAATGAGTACATTTTTAAGTGTTATCTTTCCTTATTTTCCTTATTTTCTCCTGCTTCCTCCAACCCCGACAACCCACTCCCCCAAAGTTGTAAAGTTCATTTCTAACATAGTGTCTAGTGTATAGCACTGTTGCTTTGGTTAAACTTTTTCCCGCCATTTCTGTGATTTTCCTTCCCTTCCCCAAATCATATTAACTTATGTATAAGAGAAAGGATACAGAAATCAAAAACAGTGAATACCAAAGGGTAAAACTATATATACATAACTAAAAACAGTTCACTATACAATCATCTTGTATCCATTTTTGGAACTCATTTCTATAAGCATCATTTTATATGGTGATATGCATATAGCTATTAGAGTTATTGTGATCTTTCCTAAGAATATCCTAAACACATTCTAGTTTTTCCAAATGAGTAAAAACATGTACTCTTATGTTTCTTTTGGGCTGGCTTGTTAAACTTAACATGTTTTTAAGTCTTTCCATTAATTAACAAATTGGGCAATGTCATTCATTCTGATGAAAGCATAGAGTTTTGTCGTGAATATATACAAAATTTTCTTGATCCATCATTGCTGCGTCATAGGTGAGCACTATTGCGGAATCTCTGTACTTCTTCACAGATTATTTGAACAAGTTTAAATTTCCACCAATAGTGTACTAATGTTCCATTTTGGCCACCTCCCCACAAGCCCAGCATCTGTTATTATTAGTTTTCTTCATAATGGTCATTCTAACTGGCGTGGGGTGGAATCTCAACGTTACCTTGATTTGCATTTTTATGGCCAGAAATGTTGCATATTCATTCATGTGTCTATTGGCCTTCATATTTCTTCTTCAATTAGTTTCCTCTTTAAATCTTTATCCCTCTTATTAACAGGGCTGTTGTTTCTGTGAGGATTTGTTTTTTTTGCGGGGGGGTTAACTTTTGGGGCTTTAAATGTATTTGAGTACCATTACCTGTTGCAGAGCAAGTAAAGATCTTTATCTGCTGGCTTTCTATTTATCTATCTATATAATTTCTCTTCTTATATTTGGTAAGGGACTCTCAAGTCTGTTAAGTTATTGAAAGATACAATTCTGTTTTGTTGATTCTTTTTAAGTTTTATTTTGTCTCTAGTTATTTTTGCCTTAATTTTTTATTTGTTTCTGTCTACTGCTTTGGGTTTTGTATTGTTCCTGTTTTCAAGGAGCTTGTGGTACATAATAAAATATTCATTTGAGATATCCCTAATTGCTTGATGTAGGCACTCAGAGCTATAAATTTTCCTCTAAGTACTGCATTTACTGTATCCCAGAGGAGCTGGTATTTTGTGACTTCCTTTTTGTTAAATTCCCCAAAATTCCAGATTTCTATTCTAATCTCTTCAGTGTCCGACTGGTCATTCAGCAACGTGTGGTTGTCTTCATGGGTTTGAGAATTTTTTTGCTTAAGTTATGTAATTCTAAGTTTAATGTGTTGTGGTCTGACAAGATATGAGAATTCAAATAATTTTTCTTTCAATTTGGACAGAATTTATGTGTGAAATAAGATATGTTCTATTTTGGAGAATCTTCCATGAACTGCTATCAAAAATGTATATTCTGATATATATTCTGTAGATGTTTGTTAGGGCTAGGTTGTCAATGTAATTCTTTAGGTCTTCAGTTTGTTGGTTGAGTTTTTCCTGGATAGGCCATCCATGGATGACAATGATGTGGTGAGATTTGTTTTCAGGTTAAGTAGTATTTGTTTGATGAAGTGGGGTGCTCCAGGATTCAGGGCTAATGGAATTGCATTTATTAATATGTAATGTCTATTCCTACTAATTTCAATTTGAATTTTATTTTATCTTATGTTAGCAATTCGACTGTGGTCTGTTTATGGTGTCCATTTGCTTGAAAATTTTACTTCTAATCTTTCAGTTTGAGTATGGGTTTGTTTATGTTAATAAAATGTGTCTCTTGTAGGAAGTAGATGGATGTGTCTTGCTTTTTAATGCTGCTATCTAATCTATGTCTTCTATTTGGAAATTGAAGTCCAGTGATATTGAGAGGTAAGACTGTGAAATATCTGATAAGTCCTGCTATGTTATACACCTGCTCTTAACAGCTATGCCTCATCTACTCTTAATATATTTACCTTATTCTTTGGTAGGGAGCATTGTATATAACCAGTTACTGTTCTTGATCTTCTCTATGTAAGATATATTTAATTAACTTCTATACTGCTGATTTGGTGAAGATACATTTTTTTCAAATTTTCTTCATCATGAAATATTTTTATATATCCTTTAAACATAAAGGAGATTTTTGCTTGGTAGCAAATTCACGTTTGGTAGTTGTTTGCCTTTATGTTTGACATGTATCATGCCAAGCTCTGTTTTTACCATATCAGCTAAGAAATCTATATTTATTATGACTGTATATCCTTTATAAATAATCAATCTTTTCACTATGGCAGGTTTAAAAATGCTTTTCTTGATCTTTAATGATCTTCTAATGGATTATGATGTGGTGGTGGGCTGTCCTGTTCTGGAATTCTCTGTTTGGTGTTCTAAAAGCTTCTCTTCTCTGAATGAGCTTCTTTGGATGTTTGGCCTGATCTCTGCTAGAATTCTGTAATATGTTTCCCATGCATTTAGTTTCCTGCTCTTCTCCTTCTTGAACCTGTCTCCCCCAAATTTGATCTTCTGAGTCTTCAAGTTCTGGCAAGATCACTTCTTATTTCTTGGATTTGTTCTAAGTGATTATTTCCTGTTTCCTATTAGACCTATTCTGTCTTTGACTCTGGAGATTATCTTCTATGTCATCTATTTGCAGTGGATACTTTCTACTTTGTTTTTGATTTCCCTGTCTTCTAATTGGTCATTTTTCAGAGCTTCTATCTCTTTATTAAAGCTTTGTTTTAGGTCTTGTATGGACTTTCTTTACATCTTTTCTTTGAGTGGAGGGGGTTGGGAGGGTTGATTTTTCATATGTGTCTTCTCTTATATCTTTTTTTTTGGGGGGGGGGTCCGGTCATGGGGCCTGAGCTCTGGGCCTAGGCACTGTCCCTCAGCTCTTCAGCTCAAGGCTAGTACTCTACCACTTGAGCCTCAGCGCCACTTCTGGCTTTTTTCTTTTTTGCTTCTGTGGTGCTGAGGAATCGAACCCAGGGCCTCATGTATGCTAGGCAAGCGCTCTACCACTGAGCCACCTTCTTAGCCATTCTCTTATATCTTTTAAGTAGGATCCATTTTTTCCTTGGACTCCCTTGACTTCCAGAATTTATTAAACATTTTGTTTGTAGTCTCCATGAATTATTTTACTAATCTTTGGTTGGTCTCATCTTGTTCACAAATTTCCTTGTAGAGGTTTTGTATCTTTTCATTAATCACATTGTTTAGCAGTATTTGTAATGTATTTTGAAAGCTATCTTCTATGTTCTTGATTGGGTATTCTAGTGCCTGGTTATTTACTGTGAATTATACTACCTTGACATCACTTTTCTTGTATTTTTGTGAATCGTTCTCATCCATTTGGAGGATTTATTTTAAGGGATCTACGATATTAATAGGTGATTCTCTATGTTCTTGGTTGATTTGCAAGATGTTGATTTGATATTGTGTTGTGATTTGTTTTTCTGGAATTAGGTTTTTGTCTAGACCATTAAGTGTAGGAATAGAAATCAGTGTGGTGAGATGTTCTGATGTTAATACTTGTGGTTCCAGTGACAGTTCTGACTGTCAGTGCTATGGTGAATTGTGTCTGTGTTTGGATGGGCTGTCACTGTTCCTACTTTTTTCCCATGTGGCATTTTTATTTCCACACTGCAGCTGTGCTTTTCAATATATTAGCCAACACAGTCACAGCAATCACCTGCCTGCCTGGTCAACTTTTCATAAATTTCTGTTTTCTTGTGAAGACAATATAAAATCTTCTTTTGAATTGTGTATCTATATATAATTATAGCTGACTTGATGTGATCCTCTATAAGTGGAGTACCTGGTAGGACCCTAAATCTCTGTTTCACTAGAGAGAACTAGGGTAGTTTTTTTGTTATTATGCCATTGTTTTTCCTCTTCCTCAGATTTATTTCATATATTGTTGATTTTTTCAGGTAATTTAGGATTGTGATTGTTGTATCAGATTATTTTTGTTTTGCTCTTTGTGTTACTGTGAAATAGTGATTTCAGGCTTGTTTGAAGAGGCAGAAAGAATATGAAATGTATGTTACTACATTGAAAGAAAGAGAGTAGGCATTTTAAACTATTTGCTTCAGGTAAGAATTGTGTTAAAAATTTTTTTCACATCTTTCTGTCCTCAGAAATTTCAAGTATGTAGCACATGGTATGAGTATGCCTTAAAAGATACCTTATGAATAAAGTTGGTATATAATTGTTGGCTTTGATTTACATTAAATCTAGCATGTCATTCTCTATGTCCATCTAAATTCAAGTGTCTTCAAACGGTCTGTATTTAAATATGTAAACAACTACCCAGGAGATTTGAGAATTCATCTGAGGGATGCAGTCTAGCCCAGATCCTGCCTAGACCATCCTGCCTCCACTATGGAAACTGGACTCCTGTCTGACTCCATCACACACAGCTGATTTTTGATATAAGACTGCTTTACGTTTACAAATTTAAGACTCTTGTGGAACACTCTCTGTAAACTTTACACAGCCTGACCTGAAAAAGCCAGCTATGTTGTTTTGCTTTTGAAACATATGTAGGCCAGGAAAGCCTCTTGTAAACTTTGTTTTTCAGGTTTCACAGGCATCCAAGCTATGCTGAAACTCTCATCCCATCTATTGAGTTGTGTCATTGCAGTGTTCTGGCAAGTATTTGTTGATCAATTCTTGACAGGGTGCATGTAAGCTATGCTTGTTCCCATTGATCTCCTTGTTGCTTTAATTGGAAATATTAAAGGGTTTTGTGGCAAAGATTGCAGTTCAAACCAGCCCGGCAGAAAATTCCCTCAGATACTCTATCTCCCAGCTAATCAGCAAAGAGCATTCTGGAAGCTGGCTCAAAAATTAACCATCAAAATACTAAATATGGCCCTCCAAGTTAAAGTTGTAGGGCACTAGCCTCGAGCAGAAGTGCTCAGGGAAAATGCTCTGGCTTTGAGTTCAAAGCCCATATCCCAGCCACAAGCACCTAGACCACCGGACAAGGTGGAAAAAAGTAAGAGGAGATGATGTCACATCAGCCACTTTGTGCCTGCCCTCTCAGAATTAACCAGAGCCAGGAGGTCAATAGAAACAAGTTGAGAAGCTTGTCCATCTAATGTCCATATCTGTGTAACTTCTAACTGGACAGGAATTTATATTCTTGCCTTTGTTACCTGCTATTTATAGGAAATGATCAAGCTCTCTCACCAGGCCCTTATCTACTCCAATTCAGGTCTGGCTTCTGACTGGTTTTCGACACATGATCCAAATGGAATTTTTCTGGCTTATGTCCAGGGTGTGTTTTCCTGTATCACTCGTATCTAGTCCTGCCACCATTTCAGCCTTTTGGCTGATCTCAGCATTTTCAACTTTCTCTATAACAGGATAACAGCCCTCACTTAGACCTGGGACCAAGTCAAGGCCATCCTATTACTGCAGGCAACCAGAGGCTTTGGCTTAGACCCAGCACAGACCTGGACCTGAAGGCCCCGGCCCCAATGACTGCTCAACATTCCCATGCCAGCAGGACTTTGCCAGAAATGACCACAATGACCTCCACCTTTTATACTCCAGGGTTTAAAACCATTGGAATCTGCTTTGTTCTCATAATTTAATGATACTTCACTCTCAGCCCAATTCTTTTTATGTTTCCAAAGATCCTATATGAAGAATAGCCTCTCCCCTCTTTGCCCTATCATTTTATGTATCTAAAGATGGAATATGAGGGATTGACCCCCATCCTATTGTCCTAGGCCAATACAGATTCCAGGCAAAATTCCAGGTATGTTTGAATTCCTTTGAAGTGAAGGCAGGGCAATCCACATAGGCCTAGCTGTAAATATTCCATTGTGGGCCCAACTGAAAAGCCCCCACCTTTTTGACGTAGGGGTTTTTCAATAACCTCTCCTTGCTCAGACCTCCTATAAAAACAAAAATCCTGTCCCAGATCCCTCACACAACCTTCAAACCCTTTGGAATGGCTATGCCTCTCGCTGTTCCTTAATAAACAATCATCTCCCATTGATTATTGAGTCTGTCCTATACCTTTTCCATTTTCCTAATAAGGACAGTCTGTATTCTATGATCCTGCAGAGAGAAAATTAGGTAAACATTCTTTTATAGCCTTCTGAATAATTCTGATTCTGCCCACATCAGTTATCTATCCAGACCTGTGCCCGAGTGAGAGGATTTTAAAAGAATTAAGTGATTTAAAATTTAAACTTAAATGTCGAATAAAATTAGTTCCAATGCATTACATTAAAATATTTATAAACACCTGAGAAACCTAAAGGTGTATAAGATTTTTTTATTGAAAGTGAAGGGATAGTGGCATTTGGTTCTCTATATTTTAAGCAATTTGCAAAAAGGATTGGCAAAATAAGATTTACATTTGCAACAGGCTTGACACATTAAATTTTGCATATTGAAAGGAGCACAAGCCTCAGTAATATGTCAAAGCTATCCTTTTATTTATTTCTAAAGATTTATGCTTCTGCTCTCTTAATATTAAAACTTAAAAAATTAATTTTTAGCTAGTTGTGCAAAGGAGTTTCGCTTCATCATGTCAGTGTTGAATAGAGTATATGTGCATTTCAATACATCCGGATCATTGTCAAACTTTCTATTTTTCTTCCTTCCCTTACGCCAACCCCATCTATTCCTTCAGGTTTCCTACTTATATTCTCACATGTGTATGATTGTATTAGTCCACCATTTCCCTCTCCATTCTTATGCCCTACTCCCCTTAAGCCCAACTCTCCCTTTTATGTCTTGTTTGAACTTCATGGTATTTTGTTAAATATCTCTGACTTTGGGATTTGGCTTTGGGATTGCCACATCCTCACTTCCATGTTTGGCCTACATAAATGAGGAATTTTCTCCACATTACTAATATCTGAATGGCTGAAATAGGTCTCCTTTACTATTCACCTTCAGTCCTAAATTCAGAATTGGAGCTTTTATCCTTCCCTACGCACTGAAGATGGAAGGAAAATAATTTCCATGCTCTTCGCATTGTGCTATCCATCATGAAAATCCATTGCTTATCACTTCAGCAATCTAAATTTAAAGTCATGTTTTCTGCATCATATTCACACAGTTTAAGTGAATATCGAGGGTAATTAACCTAGTATTGAAAGTTTAGGAACGGTCTTCAATTTCTGATGATAGACAATTGAGTAAGTTTGATTATACAGATTCCACTATGTAGTGAGTCCTGTAGTCTTTTACATTTTCAAATAAATTTAGAGTTAGTTTTTATTAATAATTACAATGGTTTTATTTCAGTATTTG
>NW_024872437.1:0-21157 GCF_019054845.1 Dipodomys spectabilis | reverse complement strand
TCCATCTCTAGCAACTCAATATTAAAATAAAAAAAAGATGGAGAAGGGAAGGAAAGACTTGCTACAGGAAGTGATATACCCAGTGCCAAAATTCCACAGTAGTTCTAATATGTGGGCACAAGACAGAGAGCATCAGGCAGAAGGTATAGCATGGGCAAAGGTCCTGAGGTGTGCTGTACAGCAGGTGGTGTGAGTGGAATGAAGTTTCTATGGCTTCAGAAAGGTCTGGCAGGAAATTCAAGGCTGGGTCAAAGTTGACTTGTGTCACAGGGCAGAGGGTGAGGTCCCAGAATGGCGCCCAGGGGGAAGATTAGCTTGGCTTTATGCCAGGGACCCAAAGCCATTTCCTGTGGCTGGAAACCTGTTTTCACAGCTCCTAACCCTCAGGCCTCCTTTGCATGGAGGAGTCAGGGCAAACGCAGGGAAGAACTCTTGCTTTAGAAAAGCTTCTAGCCCCATGCCACCAGTCGATCAACCCCTGTAAATCCTAGCTACTCAGGAGACTGAGATAGAGATCGAGGGTCAAGCCAGCTCCGGAAAAGAAACTTAATGATTCTCCTCTTGCGGATTAACTACCAAAATCCAGAAATGGAGCTGTGGCTCAAGTGTTAAAGTGGTAAGCTTGAAGGAAAAACGTATAGAGACCAGAGCCCAGACCATGAGTTCAAGCCACAATACTAGCACAGGAAAATTAAAGAAAAGATTTCAGGAGCTCCTAGTCCACTGTCGTGTAAGACTAGATCATCCAGGCACAGGTGGATCATGCCTGTTCTCCTAGCTCCTCAGGAGGCTGAGATGTGAGGATCACATTTAAAAGCCAGCCTAGGCAGGAAAATCTGGGACTCTGATCTCCAAGGCACCTACAGAAAACCAGAAGTTGCTCTGTGGCTCAAGTGGTAACGTGAAGAGCTGGGGGACAGCGCCCAGGCCCTGAGTTCAAGCCCCATGACCAACATCAGTCCTGCTTGGACCTTACTCTTTAGCTCTAGGCAGAGTTCTTTTCAGTGGACCCCTGAAGGTCTCCTAATCTCCAGGTGGTCTACAAGTCTTGGTAGCATAGCAGCCTTTTTGTAGGCCATTGCCTACAGAGCAGGGCAGAGAACCAGAGAAGTATCGAGCCTTGGGGCATGAAGATCATCAGAATGGCCTGTCATGGGTGCAATGTGTATCGGAGTAGTCAATCACTGTCTCAGACTATGGTTCTGGGCCAGGAGGGGCAGGAGCATAAGATGTTACACCAGATAATGCCCAGTCACATGAGTATAACAAGAGTGCATATTTGTCAGTCAGACCTTGGGCAGGTGTTGAGTTGGGCTCATGGAAGTTTTGTAGGCTCAGGGATCCACAGCCAACTGGCTGCTGCTTATAGAAGTAGCTATCCCAGGAGTCTGAGGGCTCGGTTCCCTGCTTTCCTCACCAGTGCTTGGGGAAGGGGGACAGATGGAAGTCTGCAATCATGGGCCGACTACCAAGGAGCAACCCTAGTGTCCTTCCCTTGATCCTGTAGCCCCATGTTGAGATCGAGGTGCAGATTCCATGGAACTTACTGCCATGGACAAAACCCCTCAGCCCAAGAATTTCTTAGGGAGAAACCACTTGATCTGGCTTGACAGTTTACTGTGACTATGACTCGGGCAGCCCTCCAGTTCCAGCTCAGGTCATCCAGGTCAAAATTAATGCCCCAGAACAATGAGGTACTGGCTATACCAGTCTCTCATCCCCCAGTTCCCTGGCCCTGGAATCTAAAGTATATGCCTCTGTATTCTGGGCATCCAGAATTGTCTAGAATGACCTGAGAGGCCCAGCTGGGGCCAGAAGATAGATTTGCCTACGATAAGGTACATTGTCATTTGCTAGACATTGAACAATACATCCAAGCCACCTTGCCTCACCTCTCATGTAGCTGAAGACTATCATTGTTTGGGGAGCCTTCAGTCAGCTATCAAGGTCAAGTTGGCCATAGCCACTGGCAACCATCCTTCCCCCACACCACTACCAGCCTGCTGGGAGTGGGACATGCAGCCAGGGGCCCAGCTGAGAAAAGGACAGGACACAGCATGACTGAACCTGATCCCCCAGAGGCAGGAAAGAACATATGTCAGCCGGTCCTGAGGACCCAGAATCCCCTGGATGAGTACAAAGATATGGACAGCCAGACTTGGTTCCCAAGGGAAAGCTGGAATATGCAGGTCTCTGGCAATTTAGGACTCATTGTAGACCATGATAGGGGACTAAACACAAGGTTGCTATTGAGGAAGGCCACCAACCAAGGTCAGGAAGAATGATGAGGGAAAAATGCACACACACACACACACACACACACACACACACACACACACACACACACACACACACACACACACATACACATGGGTAGCCCAAGGCCTCAGCAGTCCCTGAGCAACTGAACATCCCAACCTCCGATACTACCATCCTCAGACTGAATGTTGACAAAACTCAGAGCCTCTCACACGTCTGGAATGGCTCATAAAACAATATGGCATTTCCTAATGTACACACCACTATGAAGAAAACTCAGCCACATTATTTTGGTTGTCGGTAATGGGGTTTGAACTATGGGCCTGTGTGCCATCCCTCAGCTCTTCAGCTGAAGGTGTGCGCTCTACCACTGGAGCCACAGGACCACTTACAGTTTTCTGGTGCTTCACTTGAGTTAAAGTCTCACCAACTTTCCTAACCAAGCTGGCTTTGAACCGTGATCCTTAGATCTCAGCCTCCTGAGTAGCTAGGATGACAGTTGTGAGGCAAAGTCAGTGTCTGGTTTCAGCCACCTTCTTACAACCAGGGGAAACCCAACTTGTCAGGCCATAAAGCAAATGCAACCCTTCACTTTCAGACTTTGACACCAGTATCCAAAGCCATTCTTCCTTGGTTTGAGAGAATATAATCAACACTACCCTCCAACCCTGCTCCCATTTGCCCACTCCCTGCCTACGATAGGCCACAACCTCTGGAGTTCTTGGTAAGACAACGCCCAGCCTGCTGTAACTTCACACTCGGTCAAATTTGGAGAGTTCTTAGAAATGGCTGTACACTGAGGCCAGAACCTGGTGTCCCAACCACATCAACCTCACTCCTTCACCATCTCTGGCAAGCAAGGGGTGTCTTTCTTTTCTGTTTTTTTTTTGGATGAGGGGCTTGAACTCAGGGCTTGGGTACTGTCCCTGATGATGAATTTTGCTCAAGGCCAGTGCTCTTCCACTTGAGCCATGGCACCACTTCCAGTTGGAGATTGGAGATGAGACTCTCATCAGACTTCCCTTCTTGTGCTGAGAAACAAAACCCTCTGGATCTCAGCCTCCTGATTAGCCAGGATGACAGGCATGAGCCATCAGCGCATGGCCTATGGTGTCTCATTCTTTACAATTTCCAACTAGTCCTCCTCTAGACACTACCACTATGATCCTCTACCTCCCTCAAGGACAGCAAAGGGAGGCTCAGAATCTGGGGAGGGCCATGGGCGTTAACGCCCCCCTTCACATCACTATCTCTTTCTAAGCTCCCATCTGCTTCCTCTGGATGGCCTGGTTGTCTGGAGCATATCAGACCCACTAGGACTTCTTCGGGCTTCCCTGTATCATCCCGCCACACCAACCAATACCTGAGAATGTCTGGGGCCAGCTGCTCCATGTCCCAGTGGAAGACATTGGGAGGGTTGCTGATAACAGGGTCCAGGTGTGCCCAGGGCAGAAAGAGTGTCCAGATCCCCTCTGTCAAAGAAGGAGACACAAAGCAAGGATGGATCTACTAAGTGCTACAGGGCACACCATCCACCTGTCACCCAGGTCCCTTGGAGTGAAGTTTTACGTTGACAGTGCTGGGGCTTGAACTCAGGGTACAGGTGCTGTCCCTGAGCTTTATTTGCTTGATGTGAGTACTCTTCCACCTGAGCCACAGTACCACTTCTAGCTTATTCTGTGTATGTGGGACCTAGGAATCGAACCCAGGGTTTCCTGTGTGCTAGGTGAGCCCACTACTGCTAAGACAAAATTCCAACATTGGATAGCTGTTCTTATGTGACCCTTTGGGCCTGTCTCGGGACAGTCTTACACATCTTTACCGAGTATCTAACCAGCAGCCTTGGCTGGAAAAGAACATGCTCTGCTATGTTGTCCTTTATCTGTGGCATCTTTTCTCTCTCTGCTTTCTGTCACATCCTCCTTGTTAAGCAAGACCCCCTTTCAAGTGCTGCCTCTAAGAAGCCCGCTCCAATCACCCTGGCATACGGGGATCTTCTCCACTCTGCAGGTTGTTGGCCTTGTCATGCTCTGCCTTCCAGCTGGGTTGAGAGTGCACAAAGGAGAAGGCCTGGCTTTCACCATGCAATTTCTGAAGGCTCTGATACACAACCTAGGAACCAGTGTGGTATCACTCTCTGTGAGAGGGCACTTGAGGCCCAGGCAGTCTGGAGGCAACAAATGGGGCCATATCTTGTGTGTGTTTGAACTGAGTATCTGGGAGCTGTCTCTCTGAGTTTTCATGCTCAAGACTGCTATTCTACCACTTGAGCCACAGCTCCACATCTGGATTTTTGGTGGTTCCATGCAGAGAAGACTCTTATCGGCTTTCCAGCTTATGACTTGCTTCGATCTTTGATCCTCAGATCTCTGCCTACCAAGGAGCCAGGATGTCAAGTGTGAGCATGAGCCCAACAAGGTCCAGAACCTTTCCTTTGAGCTTCTGTTTATCTAGTGTGAGCTAGCAAGCCCTAGTTAAAATAGTCATTTATAGGGGATCAATTTTCTCTCCAAGGTCAGTTAACCCCAAGAGATAAAGTATCTTTGGAAAAGGCTAGTGAGAGTTGGCCTAGGTGAGTGTGTGTGTGTGTATGTGTGTGTGAGACTATGAGTTTCATGGATACCTACCTCCATCTCTCTGGAGCTTCTTTCACCCACTGGTGAGTACATCCAGGATCCCCACCCCAAGAATGGTGGGTAGGGCAGGGTACTTAAGGTCACATCAAGTGGGATGATCTGAATTCTATCTTGCAACCGAAGCCAGGAGAGATAATAGAGAGGAGAGAAACATCAAAGGAAGCCCCTTACCTATGGCTACAAGTACGGGAGTGAAGAAGGTATCCATCCATTTTGGTAGTAAGATAACAAGTGCCCACTATTCATTTATTTTATTTTTTGTGAGTCCCAGGTCTTGGATTCAGGGACTCGGTGTCATCCCTGAGCTTCTTTTACTTAAGGCTGTGGCTCTAACACTTGAGCCACAGCACCACAACTGGCTTTTTTCAGGGGGGGAAGGAAGTATTTTATGGGAGATAAAAATCTCACAGACTCTCCTGCCTAGGCTGGCTCTGAATCACAACCATCAGAACTCAGCCTCCCGAATAGTCAGGATGACAGGCGAGAGCCATTGGCACCTTACCGCCACGATCCCCTAGGGCCAGTGCTGGGCTACCTGCAATACATCCTCCTTTTTGTGAGTGGGAATCAGTCCCGGGTGGGTTTGATACTTCAACCGCCTACCTACCTTTGAGCATTGTTCTGGCTCAGTCTGATGCCGGCTTCCTCCTTATCCACAGCAATGACTTCATGCTGTCACAGAACAAATGTCCCCCAGGAGGTGTCTGATCTGATGTCTTTCCTCTACACACTGCCCCCACTCCCCGAAATGACACACTGCAGCAGCGTGAAGTAGACATAGAGTGAATTCAATTTCTTATAATCAGGTTCTGGCCAGATAGGTGGCAGTGAGGATCAGAGGTTCGGGATAGTGCTGTGCAGTTGGACAATGCAATGCCTCCTCATCCATTTTACTTTAACTGTCTTAGCAGAGGGTAGTGGTGAAGGACTCACCAGACAGACTGACAATGAGTAATCATCACGGTCTACACCGGGCACAGAGGGGCTTAGCAAAGGGAGCTAGTTCCGCAGTCCATGCGAGAATGATCCTGACACACAGACTACCACCAGAATGAGAGGGTCACCTTGGGTCCCAGCCATATGAGGACACTGAGCCAACTCCTCCAGCACATATTCAATAAGTTACTGAGAGAGAGACAGAGATAGAGACAGAGACAGAGAGAGAATTACACTTAAGCCGGCTGCTGGTGGCATAGGCCTACAATGGTAACTACACAGGAGGCTGAGATATGAGGACCATGGTTCATAGCCAGCCCAGGCAAGAATGTCTGTGAGATGCTTATCTCCAAATAACCACCAGAAAACCAGAAGTGGTGTTGTGGCTCAAGTGGTAGAGCCCTAAACTTGATATGAGCAGCTTGTGGGCAGTGCCCAGGCCCAGAGTTCAAGCCCCATTACTGACAATAAGTGGACTTCCTACCACAAGAAATGGACTGAGTACCACCCATTGTCCTAGGGAACATGGCAGACAAGTCAGGCCGAGCTTCCTGTCACCTGGGGGTCATGAGTAGGTCACCCAGCTTTTCCGTGCCCTGCTTTCCAATGCTGCAAAGCTGAACAGTGAAGGATTCCCCTTCCTGATGGGATAGGGTAAAGATGAAAGAGAGCCATGTTTTGTTTCAAAATCCCAAACCTGTGGCATGATAAATAACAGGCCCCTTCTGAGTCCTTTCCAGGTATCTTCTTGTTATATGCTCACAGAATTGCCAAGAAACTTATCTGATGACCGTTCCCTCTATGCCTGGCCCTACCCCGCATTTCCCCTTGTATTGATCCCTTGTTTCCTCACAACTGTCCTGTGAGGAGACTGAGGACCAATGGTTCCAGGCCGAACCAAAAGCTTCAACTGTGGTCAAGAATCAGCTGCTGTGGACTGAGTTTGGGACAACCATCTGAACCGATGACTGAACATGGTGCTACATATCTACGATCCCAACTACAGAGGACCAGGCATGGTGGCGCATGCCTGTCACAGGAGGACCATGATCCAGCCAAGCCTGAGCATATATGGAGTCTCTATGTCAGAAATGCCCAAGACAGAATGTTTGGCTCCCATGGAAAAAGACCTGACTGGAAAGCCTAAGCTCTGGAGTTCAAACCCTAATATACCAAAAAGAATCTGAGGCCCCTGGGCCAGAGATTTATGCCTATAACCCTACCTACTCAGGAGGCTGAGATCTGAAGATCACAGGTCAAGATTTAAAGTAGGTTTGGCCTTGCCCATCAGATATCATGATGAGATGACCCAGAGTCTGATCCATGCCAATAAGGTCCATACTAACAGGGCTCACATCTTTCCTAAGTGTTGAGCACGCTCTCTGTCCCCCTGGGGAGCCAAAACCTATGGGCCCCACCCCTAGGTCCTCCCATGCTCCCTCTGCCACCAACCAGGCCCAAGGTAGTACACAGTTACAGGTCACAAAATCCCTTACTCTTATAATTTAAAGGTGCTGAGACCCTTTCTAATGTCTCACCCTTCCAGGCCCCCAGACCTCAGCCACAAAGCCCATGCACCCCCAAAGACAGCAGTTAGAAGTTACCAAAGGGTCCAGCACTCCTTGTTACAACCAACTTCTACACACACACACACACACACACACACACACACACACACACATATAGCCATCACAGGTGGCTCATGTCTCTCATCCTAGTTACTCAGGAGGCTGAGGTCTGAGGATCACTGTTCAAACCAGTCACACAAGAAAGTTTGTGAGGCTCCTATCTACAATGAACCACCAAATAGCCACAGGTGTAGCTGTGGCTCAAGTGTCAGAGCTCTAGCTTTGAGCAAGATATCTCAGGGACAGCACCTAGGCCTTGAGTTCAAGGCCCAGTTCTTCTACCTCCAAACACACACAGATACAGACACAGTCAGACATACAGACAGACACACAAACACACACAGGATAGCCCAAGGATTCAGCAATCCCTGAGAACAGAAACATGAACTCCCTCAATTAGGATCAGATCCCACCCCCTAGAAGGTGGCAGTACTGACATCAGACCCACTCTAGACAAAACATTGTGCCTCACACATATCTGGAATGTCTCATACACCAGCATGGCATTCCAATTATACACACTCCTATGTGGAAAACTTAGTCACCTCTTTTTTTGTTGTTGTTGGTCAAGGAGTTTGAACTCTGGGCAAAGGTGCTGTCCCTCAGCAATTCAGCTGAAGCTGAGCATTCTCCCACTTGAGCCAAAGCAACACTTCCTGTTCTCTAGTGGTCTAACATAAAGTCTCACAGACTATTCTGCCCAAGGTGACTTGTAACCACGGTCCTCAAATCTCAGCCTTCTGAGTATCTAGGATGAGAGTTGTGAGCAACCGGTGGCTTCCGGCTTCAACCACCTTCATATACACAGAGGAAACCCATCTCGTCAGGCCACAAAATTTTTGCAACACTTCACTTCAGATTTTGATACCCAGCATCTAAATTTATCCTTCAATGGAGGAAATAAAGACACAACAATCTCACACCTGCACCATTTTGCCCACACCGTGCCTATCACAGGACACGTCCTCTTGAAGCTGTGGCTTTGAACTGGGGCAAACTTGGGGAGTTCTTACAAATGTCTGTACAGAGGCCAGCAATTGGTCTCCGAAACACAGCACCCTCCCCACACCCCCACACTTCCACCATCATTTGAGGGCAAAGATATGTTACTCCCTTTCTTTATGTTGTGAGGCTTGAACTCTGGGCCTGGGTGCTGTCCCTGAGGACTTCAACTGAAGGCAAGCACTCAATTGCTTGAGCCACAACACCGCTTCTGGTTTTCTGGCAATTCCTTTTATGTAAGAGTCTCAGGGTCTTTCTTGACCAGGCTGGCTTTGACCCTTGATCCTCAGATCTCACATCCTGAGTACCTAGTATAGCAGCCATGAGCTGCTGGCACCCGGCCAAACAAACTTTTCCATTCCTGTCATCCTCTCCCCTTAGGAGACTGAAATCTGAGGACTGCAGTTGGATGCCACTTAGCAACAAAACCTGTGAGAACTATTTATCTCCAATTAAACACCCAAAAAAGCTGGAAGTGGAGCTGTGATTCAAATGGTAGAGTGCTATCTTGGAGCATAAAAGACAAAATCCACGCTGTAGTTTCAAGCTTTTACTAACATAGACCCACCCAAGAAAGGGAAGCAAGTGGGCACACGGGAGCTCAAAGCTTACATATAATACAAAAGACTCCCAGAACAGACCCCATAAAGCTCTGATTCTCTAGAATCTATGCCGTACATTATGGCATTCTTAGATTGGCCTGACCATGCACCAAGTTGGGACATTCAAGTACAATCTCATACTGAAGATCTCCTGACCTTATCAAAGAATCAGGATCTCTCACTGTCCTGCCTGAACACTGGGCAATGAGGTAAGATCTAGTTATCCAACCACATGATATGGGAACCAAAGTGATTCCTGGTCAAAGGATGGAGACAGGGGGGATCTAGGTCCTTCTTGGGGAGGTGAAAAGGGCTGCTCTATCCAGAAATGTTCCTATGTTGTGAGTATTATCAAAGAAACAACCCTTCTTAGAGCCCAGTGCCTCTGGTTTTCCCACCAGCCTCTACCCAGGTCTGCCACACTTTTAGCCTGCCCTCTCTGAATCTCAGATCTGCCATCTAGACTAAAAACTGAACCAGACAAGAGAGCCACTTCCTGCCCTCATTCCCAGGCTGTCCTGTGGCAGTGACATGCTTACCTCAGTCTTTGGTGGAGGAATGAACACCAGAGGTGATATCGTCAGATTTAACCCTGGAAAATCCTAGTCCCCAAGGATGTACTGCACAGGCATCCTGCAGTGAACGACAGTCAGTTTGTCAATGATGAACCAAGGTGCCAGGACTTTTAATAGCAGTGTGGCTGGATCAAAGGTTGGTAGTCTATGTTGTCAGGTGAGGTCATGGCTCCAATGTCCTGACACACGTGACCTAGGATCATTCTCCCTCTTCAAATTCCTACTTATCCTTTGACCCCCCCCTTGGAAATTTCTCACTCCAATATCTCCCTAGCCTTTGGAAACTTTCTTCTTATCTGATCAGAAAATAAACTCGATGAGGCTGGGGATAATTGAAACCTGGTGACCCACCCTGAGCCCTAGGTTCAACCCGAGGCTGGTTCCCTCTATAGTAGGTGATTACAGACCTCTTGGACGGCATGCAGTTGCTGAGGGGTCAGTGGCTTGGTCCTACATACTGGCTTTAGTCTCAGAAACTGTCCCCACAAAGATTGTGAATTGTTGGCTCCCTTGATCTAGGGACTCCAAACCAAGGCTTGCATGTTCTCCCTTCTTCCTTCCTTTCCATTTTTCCCCTCTGTCCTTCCCTCCTCTCTCTGTTTACTTTCTTTGTGTCAGTTCTGGGCCTTGTACTCGGAGTCTAGGTGCTGTCCCTAAGCCTTTTTACTCAAGGCTAGCAGTCTATGGCTTGAGCCACACATCCACTTCTGGTGTTTTGTTTTTGGTAGTTAATTGAAGACAAGAGTTTTACAGGCTTTCCTGCCAGGGCCAAAAGCCTCAATCCTCTGATCTCAGCCTCCTAAATAGCTAGGATGACAGGCTTGAAGCCCTGGCATCAAGATCACTCCAAGGTTTCTTCATGGGCTGTGGAACCACTCCTGAAACTTTTCATTGTCTATGACCCCCCAGAGCCTGGTGCACACTGTAATGGTTTGTTGGATAAATAAATGGGCATCTTTCTATGACAATACTATGGAAAATTCCCATCTGATTCAGGTAAGAATCCTCTGTGGGGGAGGGAGAACGAAGCCTCATGTAGTTCTCCCACAGTTCTCCCTCCTCCGTCTTACCCCATCCTGGTGCCACCACACTTAACTGTTTTGGCTCTGAGGGTGTGAGCCACTATGTACTCGCTACATTCCAGGGCCTCTGGGATGCCTATCTTCTCAAAGATCTCTGTCCATCAGCTGACCAGCTGTGTGGCACTCAATTCCCCATGTAGATGTGAATGAGTTTGCTGTGAGCTGAAGGCCTGGCTCAAGGGGCCTCCTGTCCTACCCCTTGGGCCAGCCAGGATCATCCACCAAATCTGGCCCCTAAGTTTCATGTTGCAGAGGAAGGATTCTTGAGGCAGCCTGGGTTCTATGAATCTCCCAGAGTCCAGTACAGGTGCTGGGAATCATCTCTGCTCATAGCTGGCAGGCTGGGGATGGAGAGGTCCCAATCTCTGCTCCCCACAATGTCCTCAAGTGGGGTAGTCACGCTAGGTAGATTCAACAGCTGCCAGAGAAATGCAGTCAAGGCACAACATTCAAAGCAGGAGACAATCTGGCTTGGGAACTCTGTCTGTGCCGCTATGAACATCATTGTTTGATGGCTGAAATCATCCATCTAATTTGAACCATAATCCAAGGCATTAGTGGAAATTGCCAGCTTAAATTTAAAAATCTTGGAAAATGTGGTATTTAATTTGTCCCAATCAATCTTAAAGGTTTCCAAAGTCAGTGGTCCCCTTTTCCTTCCAGACAGCCTATAGCAGGTTACAGAAACTGGCATTCAGCGAGCCCTAGCTAACTGCCACCTCCTGATACTGAGCAGGCTCCAGTAGGGGGAATGGATTTGCCTACCACTGCCCAGCTGGAAACAGCCCAGGCGGGCACAGATTGGATTCTGCAGGACTCCAGGGAGGATTGACACTGGGCACTACCCCAGGAGGGTATCCTCACCACCAGTGGGGGCCCACAGCCCTATGCCTGGATGCCCATAGAGACCGTTAATGCCCTAGATATGGTTCTCCTCTCATCCACTGTCATGGTGAACCATCTGCCATGTCACACCGTATGCCAGTCCCCAAAACCTCATAGTTTCACAGCTCCTGCCCTATCATTTCCCTCATCTCGTTCCTTAATTATGTCGGGCAGACACATTCCAAACCCTTGAATTACCTCTAACGAAACACACAAGAGCAGAGTGTCTGGCTGGAAGAGTGTGGCTGTGATCACATTTGCCTCACCAAACTTCTGGCTGGGGATATAAAGACAGGCGTCCACTCCAGTCCAGGATTCATACCGTTCTCCCAAGGGAGGCCCATTCAGGCCCAGCAGCTACTGTGGGCTACAGGAAAGAGGGAAGAGAGAGGTGGAAAGGGGAGGAAAGTAATGTCTACTGAAATCTTCCATAAAGGTGCCATGAAATTGTCAAGGAAAAAACAAAAATTGTGGCTGGGCTTGTACTTGGTATTGATAAAGAAAGAAAATCAAGAAATACAAACACAGAGAGAGAAATAAAATACTTTCGCTGGTTTTAGACATGGTGACTTAAATATATTTTCATTGTTCTCATCTCCCTGCTCTCCCAACACACACACTCACACACACGCACACACGCACGCACACACACACACACACACACACACACACACACACACACACACACACACACCTCCAGAATGGTGACAGATGACTCTTCCATGCAGCACCTGCAATTTGCCAACTGATCACTCACCTGAGGACAGGCAGGCTGTACAAGGAGAAAGAGTCTCTCTCTCTCTCTCTTTCACACTCTCTCTCTCTCTCTCTCTCTCTCTCACACACACACACACACACACACACACACACACACACACACACACACACACTCAGAGTAGTACCTCTCCTAAGTTTGTTGGTTCCTCATCTGGGACAATGTATTAGCTGGAGCATGCTGGTTCTCATTCTCCGTTCCCTTGTCAGAACCAAGGGCTCCAACCCAAGGGGAGCACCACTGTAATGACACAGCACGACCTTGCCTCTCCCCTTCTCCAGGGCCATACCCTTCCCGTTGGGAACAGCCAGCCTTAACTCCCCATTCACCAAAACCCTAGGCCAGGACGCTGGGTGAAGGAATCTCCCGACAGGTGGCTCCTCAGAGCCAGGACTGAAAAAAGCAGTGGGTCATGGGGTCCCAAGGGGAGTATCTGACCCAGAGTGGGGGCAGTGTTGAGGAAATGGATGGGGTCTTAAAGGCTACATACATGGACAGACTCCTAGTTCCAGCTTAGATGCTTCTGGGCAACTGGGCAGATTCTTGGGGAGGACAAGGAGACCAGATGGACAGGGAGGACCAGCAGATGCTGGCAAAGCAGGGAAATGTGATCACCCTGTGAGTACTGTTGACAGCTGGGGTGGGGGGATAGGCCAGGTATATGTGTGTCTGAGGGTGTGTGTTCCTCCCATATATTCACCTACTATCTGACTCCCTGCGCCCTCACCTCCCTAGTGGGTTATTCTGGGACCCTCCTCAGATGAAAGGGTGACTGAGCACAGAGGACAAGGGCTCACACAGCAAGGGAGGCCTATCTTCTGCATCCAACACCCCCCACTCCCAGAAAAAAGGAAAAGACCCAATAAGACAGGTGCAGAGGTGCTGTTTGCCACCTCTGATGAAAGCCACCAGGTTCCCACCAGGGAGAGAAAGGGTGCAGATGTGGGACTATGTGGCTCCCAATGCTCCAGCCAGGGGCTCAGTGGTGAACCCTTCTCACCCATTCCTGCATCTCTCCGTTTCTAGGGATACTAGCCACTAGGGATGGGGGTGAGTTCCCAGAGTCAACACCCACTTCCCCACCCCCCCACTCCTGGGTCTCATTTGTGGCAGAGTCAGGGCTGACCTGCTTGGTGCTGGGGAGCCGTGGTTGGGACACAATAGTGGAAGCGGGATTTGAAGGGGGAGGGGGTAGTGGGAGTGGTAGGGGGAGGTCGTAAGGTGCTGACCTGTGAGCAGCCACTCACTTTTGCTGCTTGGAGAAAATGTAGGCTGTGGTTCTGTGTGCAGCGTGGTGTGATGGCACTGGCATGGTGGATGCTTGGGCCCAGAGCAGAGGACCAGGGGCTGATACCGGGTCAGGGCCTTAAACCGGCTGGGGGCGCACCATCACTGGATGACTCCAAGAGATGCCACAGGTCTGAGCCAGAGGCGATGCAATGCTGGAGGGAGAGCAGGAGATGCGGCAGGGGCAGGGGCCCGTGGATGGCTGGGCTGAGCATGCCCCTGGTGCATCTGAGCTCCCAGCGCAGGGGCCTAGGAATGAGGGCATACCTAGCCTCGAGCCTCCCTGGGGTGGTGTGAGGGATGTGCCTGATGTGCTGGCTTTGTGTGCTCTGTGCTCCTGGCCCGGACCCATGCTCCTACAGCAGCAGAGGAATTGAGGCTGCCATCCCTGGTGCATGTGCCTGCTCTTCTCTCGTCTTTCTGCCCCCACTTCTCTCCCTGGCTGCCCTGCCACTGCTGCGCAAGTGCTCCAACCCCTGTGTGCCCCTGGCTACAGCAGATATGTGCCCTCTCAGCCACGCCCTGTCCTCCCCTGGTCACACCTCCTCCCCCCTCAGCCACGCCCCCATGCCTGGCTTTGTGCTGTCCTGACTCTGCCCTAAGGATACCAGGCCATGGCAGAAGCAGCCTCACCTCAGGTCAGGGCTTCCCCGCAACCCCAGCAGTTGCCCTGGGGGAGGGACCCAATCTCCTCTCAGCCCAACCGCTGGGAGCCTCTTCTCCATCCACCTCACAAACCAAGGTGTCCCTCCATGTTTGTGTGTGTGTGTGTGTGTGTGTGTGTGTGTGCGATTTTTGGGGATACCTATACCTACCTCTCAAGGACTCAGAACAATTTTAAAAAATAGCACAAAGAACCCTGTGTAATGGACTCAGCACAATGCGCCTTTTGAAGGACTCAGCACATAGCAACCTTTGGGATCCTCATGGTAATCTAATGACTAAGATAAAACATGCCATTTTGACATCACTAAACTTACGTATCATAGTATTATGACATCATATGTCATAGTGACATTATAGACATATTGTGAATGCTTATTCTGTGATTTCATTCTATTTCAAGTGAGCAATATTGGTGGATATCAGAAATCCTTTATGACCTCAAAGCCATTGTGACATTAAAATCACTTTGTGACATCACAGTGCCATTGTGATAGAAACCTGCTGTGACATCACAAACTGGTCCTATCCATTGTGACCTCATCACCAATGTGACATCCCAAAGCCATTGTGATATCACATTGCTGTTGTGACATTACAATCACCTTGAGACCTCCCAAACCCATTATGACATCTTTAGCATCTTTGAAAAAACACATGGCTTTTGTGACATGACAGTCCCTTTGTGTATCCATATCCTCATTGTGAAATGTCAATTGAGATCAGATATGCCAAAGAAATACCACAAAGGATTTACAATATACTCATCGGTGTGACATCACATTGTCATTATGACAACATCAGCTCATTGTGACATCACAAATCTGTAATGACATCATACCTCTATGACATTACTTTGTCATTGTGACATCATATATACATTATGAATGCTTATTATGTGATTTCATTATATTTCAAATGTGGCATGTGGGTTCATATCAAAAACACATTTTGACTTCATAACCATTGTGACATCACAATCCCTTTGTGATGTATCATTGAAATTGTGATATCTCTAAACAACTGTGACAACTCAAACATGTCCTGTCCTCCAAAGTTTTGTGACATGTTGCCACTGTGTTATGTTAAGCCCATTGATAGCTCAATCTATTTTTGACCTCATATTATTTCAGGAATGATATGAAATATTAGAAATATACTTTGACATCATGAGCATAGTGACATCACACTGCTAGATGTAATGACCATTGTGTCATATTGTCACATCACAAATCTGTTCTGACTTAATCACATTTGTGCCAACAAATGCTTTGGAATCCTCACAAGCCCGTTCTAAATTTGTATACTCATTGTGAGTTAATGACAATTGAGGTCTGGAATGTCATTTTCACATCACCAATCTACTGTGACATCACAAAACAATTTTGAACTCATCACTATTATGATATCACCAATTAATTAGAATTTGACATCATATTGCAATTGTGATATTACTGTACCATCATGCTTTCACAAGCCTATTATGACCTAATCACATCTTAGAAAATGCATGGCCTTTGGGACATCAAGCTCCTTCTGTGAACTTGTATCATTGTGAACTTGTAACAATTGAAATTTGAAATAATATATGATTTTACAAAATAGTTTAGACATCATTAACCCATTTTTATATCATTAACACTTTGACAACCAAAACCTGTTAGGAACTTTAGCACTTTTGACAAAAAACATGGAGTTTGTGTCATCACAGTTCATTTGTGTATGTCATGGTGACTTCATTCTCATGTCCTCACTGTAAACTAATAGCAATTAAGATCTGACATACCATTGTGACATCACAAACCATTTGTGACGTCATCACCAGTGTGATATCAATCATATGACACCATCAGCACATTGTGGCATCAACAAACTACAGTGACCTCATAGCATTATGACATCGCATTGCCATTTTGCTGTCTTAGACACATTGTGAATGTACACCCTGTGATTTCATTCTATTTAAAATGTGGCATGTCAGTTGATATCAGAAACATATTGTGACCTCATAACCATTGTAACATTATAAACCCTGTGTGACATCATAACTGATGTAACATCACATTGTTGTTATGACATCTTTAGCTTATGATGACATCACAAAATGGCAATGACATTATAGCATTTGCCATTATGTCATTATGATATCATAGTCACAATATGAATGCCTAATCTGTGATTTCATTATATTTGAAATGTGGCATGTGGGTTGATATCAGAAACTCATTGTGATGTCACAACCATTATCACATCAAAATCCCTTTGTGACATCCATTTGGCAATGTGACATCACACTGGCAATGTGATGTTAGTAAGGCATTGTGATATCAAAATGGTCATGAACACACAATGGCTTTCTGATATCAACGGACATGCCACATTAGAAATAGAATCAATAACATAATAGGCAAACACAACGTGTCTATGACATCAGAATAACAATGTGATGTTGCAAAGCTATGATGTCATTGTAGTTTTACATGTCAAAATGAACTGATGGTGTCATAGTGACAGCATGATATCACAATTATGATGTTAGAAAGGATTTGTTATAGGAAACTTGTAAAGGAAACTTGGTATGTCTGATGTCAGTTGTCATTAGTTCCCCATGAGGTTATAGAACCAACAAAGGTTCTGTGATGTCTCAGAGGCCATGAGTTTTCAAAGGTGGTTATAAGTCATAATAGTTTTGGAATGGCACAATGTGATCCATAATGTCACAATGGAAATGAGATGTCGCATTGGGTTTTTGATGTCACAGTGTTGATGAGGTCATAATAGCTTTGTGATGTCACAGTTTGTTTGTAATATCAAAATGATATATCCAATTTCAATTACTCATAATTCATTATGAGGATACCAGTTGATAGAAGAAGCTTCATAGTGTGAGGTCATACTATGTGAAAACCCAACGAGACAGTAATTTCACAATTACGATGTGATGTCTCAACATCATGTTATAATGATGTTTTGATGATGCCATACTGATAAGGAGGTCATAACTTAGTCATAACTTGTGTGATATGCTGCCATTAGGATATTTTAGGCTTTTAGTAAGCTTATAATCTGTTTTGAATCTCATAATTCAGGTATGACATATGATATCAGAAATTGACGCTGACATCATGAACATTGTGATATCATGAACATTGTGACATCACATTGATAGACATGAAGACCATGGTGGCACATTATGAACTCACAAATCTGTTAGGACTTCATCATATTTGTGAAACACATGACTTTAGAGACAACACAGTCACTTTGTGAACTCATATCTTCATTGTGAATTAATGACATTTGAGATCTGACATGCCATTGTGACATTTCCAACCAATTGTGTCAGCACAAACCTATTACAATAGAAACACATTGTGATCTAATAGCCATTGTGATAGCACAATCCCTTTGTGACTCCACATTTCCATAGTGATAACACTAACCCACTGTGAAATTTCAATCCTCTCAAACCCAATCTAGGTATGAAATGTGATACTGGAATCCAGTGTGACATCTAGATCATGGTGACATCACACTGATAGATGTTATCAGCATTTTGTCACATTCTGACAACACACACCTGTTAGGACTTCATCACTTTTGTGAAAATGCATGCCTTTGGAGACATCAGAGTCCCTTTGTGAGCTCATGTTGTCATTGTGAGTTAATGACAATTGAGATCACATGTGTCATTTTGATATCACCAACCCATTGTGACATCACACACTTCTTGTGAACTCATCAGTGTGGCATCACAAATTGTGATATCAAAACATTATGAAGTCATCATATTGCAACATCACATTGCCATTGTGATATCACTGTCCCATTGTGTTTTCAAAAACCTAGTATGTCTTCACAGCATTTTAGAAAATTCATGGCCTTTTATACTTGTCTTCTTCTGTGAACTCATATCCTCATTGTGAAATAGTAGCCAATGAAATTGGACTTGTGATTATGAGATGTGACTTCACAAAACTGATTTCATTACCAATGTGTCATCACAAAACAATTGTGAGCTTTCATTGTCATTTGACATCCCTATCACATTGTGACATCGCAAACCTATTAGGATCTCTTAGCACCTTTGAAAAAGCACATGCCCTTTGTGACAACACAGTCCCTTTGTGGAACTATACCCTCATTATGAACTGACAATTGATATCAGACATGCCAATTTAACATCATGAACCCTTTGTGACATCTCCAGAGTGACATAACATTGTCATTATGACAGCATCAACTACTTTTGACATGACAAAACTACAATGACAAGATAGCATTATGAGAACACATTGTCATTGTGATGTTATAAAAAGATTGTGAATGCTTGTTTTTAATATTTTTTTTGTCGGTCGTGGAGCTTGAACTTTGGGCTTGGGTGCTGTCCCTACTCTTCAGCTCTAGGCGAGTGCTCTATTGCTTGAGCCACAGAGCCACTTCTTGTTTTCTAATGGTTTTTATTGGGAATAAGATTCTCATAGACTTTCCAGCCTGAGCTGGCTTTGAACCTCGATCCTCAGATCTCAGCCTCTGGAGTAGCCAGGATTACAGGCGTTAGCCACAGGTGCCCAGCTATTTCATTCTATTTCAAATTTGACATGTGTGTTAATATCAGAAACATAATGTGACCTCATAACCATTGTAACATCATAAATCAGCAATGACATCAAATTGTCATTATGACACCATCAGCTCATTGTGACATAACCAAACGACAATGGCATCATAGCATTATAAATCACAGTGACATTATTACATCATAGACTTAACAGTGTGAAGGCCTATTCTGTGAATTCTTTCTATATCAGAAACCCATTTTGACCATATAACCATTGTGATATCACAATCCTTTGTGACATCACATTGCCATTGTGATATCATTAACCTGCTGTGCCATCACAAACCAGTCCTGTCCTTATTAGTTTTGTGACATACTGCCATTGCCATATATTAGGCCCTTTGTGAGCTCATAATCTGTTTTCAATCTCATATTTCTGGTATCACGTGTGATATCAGAAATCCCCTGTGACATCAAACTTCCAGATATCATGATCATTGTATCACATTATGACCTCACAAGCCGGTTAGAACGGCATCACATTTGTAACAAAACATGCCTTTGGAGACATTACAGTCCCTTTTTAAACTAATACATTCATTGCCAATTAATGACAGTTGAGATCTCCCATGCTACTCTGACATCGTGAACCCATTGTGACATCACAAACTTATTGTGACCTCATCACGAGAATGGCATCAACAACTAACTGTTGTATCAAATCATTATTTTGACATGATATTGTGCTTTGCAGTTGTGGTATCACTCTCCCATTGTGTTTTTACAAACCTGTTATGTCCTCAACAGATCTGAGAAAATTCATGGACTTTGAAACTTCAAGCTCTTTCTTTGGACTTATGGACATATGACCTCTAAGGCAAGGAGACAAACCATCGAGTCACATTTAATATAATAAACCTTTTTTCATTAGAAAGGGGACTGTGATTACCTTATCCTGGACTGGAAACCCAGGTTCAAGAGCAACCTTGACCACCAAACCTCAGACCTTCAATGGGCAACCCCACCCTTTCTTAATTGTTCTGGAAACCACCAACCACAAAATTTTGATCTCCAAAGCTCCAAACCTCAATGGGCAAGGCTTTTTTCTTTTCTATACTTCCCTCCTTCTCTACAGACCTGTCATTCTTCCCTGGTCTTTTCCTTTTTCCCTTCCACCACTTCCTTCTTCTCTTCAGGAGTCTCCACTCTCCACAGGCCTGACCTACTCTGCGCCAGTGACCACTTGCCAACCTTCTGCTCTCCTTCAGCTTCCTTTCTTCTCAGGTTTTTCTTTTTCTGCTGTCTCACAACTTTCTTCCATCCGGGTAACTCCCATTTTTATCTCCCCTTACAATGCTCTGAAAATGCAACTTATATACAGGTTGTATCCCTCCTCCTTCCAATGGATCTCAAGCCTAACAGTTTTCAACCATCACTTCCAAAACTGCCCAATGCTCAATCACTCCTTGACAGCTCACCGTGTGAGGCTTGACACCTCCACCTTTGGCGGTATTCCACACACTCTCCGGTGGGCCAAGCTAAGAATTTACAATAAATATTGGCTCCCACAGATAATTCTGGCCCCAATGGTTATGATAGTATCCTCATAGTGAATTAGAAGTCATTGAAATTGTTTATGTCATTGTTATATTACAAACTTGATGAGACATCATTAACTCTTTGTGATCTCATCACCTCGGAGACATCACAAACTCATTGTGTTATCACATTGCCATTGTACCAACATGATCACATTGTGAAATCCCAAAACTATTATGACCTCAGAAGCTTTGAAAGAAAGCATGCCTTTGTGACATGACAGGCCTTTTGTGTACTCATATCCTCATGTTGAGCTAATGACAATTGAGATCAGGCATGCCATTTGAACATAGCAAAAAAAAAAAACATAGAAAAACCTTTGTGACATCATCACCAGTGTAACATCACATTGTCATTATGATAACATCAGCCCATCATGACATCATAAAACAACAATGACATCAAATCACATGTATTTGTGATGTCATGGATACATTGGAATGCCTATTCTGTGATTTCATTCTATTTCAAATGTTTGAGGTGGGTTGATATCAGAAATACATTGTGACCACATAAGCATTATAATATCACAATACCTTGATGACACCACATTGCCATTATGATATCAGTAACCCACTGTGACATCACAAAACAGTCTTATCCTCATAAAATTTTTGACATGCTGCCAGTGTGATCTCTTTGGCCTCTCTGAGTTCATAAATAGTTT
>NW_024872436.1:0-19308 GCF_019054845.1 Dipodomys spectabilis | reverse complement strand
AGGAATATTATTCTTTTCATGCCTAATTAACCATTAATTAAGTTCAATCAGCATCCTAGGATTATTGCATCTAATTTGAGTCCAGACCGCTGCACGAACTATTCAATCATGAGTTGGATACAATTCCTTCGCAATTTCCATGCGCAGGCAGGAGTCTCTTGGGATCTCCTGCCATTGGTAGGGGTCAGGACCAGGATTTCAACTCAGGGACTGTCTTGTGGGGTTGGCCTACGGCTTTGCTGACAGTACCTCCAGCCTTGAGCAATGACAGGTCACATGTGTGTGGCATCCATGTCATTCAGACCTAGGATGGTCACCGTGCAAGGAACCAAAGCCAAGAAACCGCCTACCATGTTCGGCTCGTGGCTTGTTTTAGTGTCATTTTCATTTTGTTTTCCTGTCAGACTTTGGGTCTTAGGATTCCAGGATCGGTTTTGGTTCTGGAGGCTGCACCCCAGGCTAGTGTGATGGAAGCTGAGACAGAGCTGTCATGATCTGAGTTCAAGCCATGTGCATGGCCAAAAACAAACAAAAAAATTAAATTAAAAAAGTAAAACAACTAAAAAATTAAAACAATTTAAAAAATTAAAAAAAACAATGATTTATCTCCCTGTTTTGCAATTCGTGCCATTTTTTCTGCCAGCCTGGGATTTGAACTCAAGGTCTGGGTAAATAGGCAGCACTGTCAGGCTAGGGAAATCACACCATACTTGAAGCCAAGAAAGACTGGCCTGTTTCTTAGGCCTGAATTCAAGCCCCAGTCCTGCAAAACATATTCCTTATATGCATTTTATTTACATTTTAAAGACAGGATTTATACTTCCATATAGTCAGACAATATCATGTTTGATATGGTTATTCATTTCATTTTTTGTTTTATTCATTTATTTACCATTTATTTTATTGACTCTTTTGATGGAGTTTTCGGTCAAATTTGGCCGCAGAAGTGGCCAAGATATAAACACATAGATGTGTAAAATGCAGTGTGTGTGTATTTACATATGTATATGCATCTATAAACATATACAGAGGGAGACAGATAGACATTTATGTGGATTCTAGTATATAACTCTATATAAAGAGTGATGTCTATATCTTACTTTCATATATTCTATTGCTACTAATTATTTGATCTAAAATTATTCCTCCATTAATTAATCACAGTAGAAGACTTAATAAAATATTAATTAAATTAATCAATGACCTATATTTAATGCATACAATCTTATATTAGAAAGACTAGTTAACTAGTAATTCAATTAGCGCATTTCAAACATTCTATTAGTGTTCCTAGAGATAGGAACCAGTTTCCTAGGATCTTCAGCCGTGTGTATGTGGGAGTCCCAGGATCGAACTCAGGGCGCAGGTGTCAGGGTTAACCTCAGGCTTCACTGACAGCCCACCAGCCTCAGCCATGCAAAGTCATGTACAATTTTCAAGCCAAGTCAGTGAGACCCAGGATGGTTACTGTGCAAAAGACACAAAGGTAAAACTGTTGTGTAAAACTTTCTGGTTTTTCCTCTTCCATTTTGATTTGCTTGTTTTTTGGCCAGTGCTAGGAGTTGAAATTGGATCCTAGGATCCCTGGATCATCTGTGGGTGTAAAAGCTGCACCCCAGCCTAGGGTAATCAAGGCTGAGGCAGAGTTGTGACGACCTGAGTTCAAGCCCCGTGCTTGCCCCCCGCCCCCAAAAAAAAAGTTAAGGTCCTGGCTTGGAATTTGGGACATTTTATCTGCCATACCTGGGATTTGAAATCAGGACTGGGTAACTCTATTTTGCTGTGGGTGAAGTGGAAGCTCACCCTCCTTGAATAAAAGCAAGTTAAGAGCATTTCCCAGGGCATGAATTCTAGCCCCAGGACTGGCAAAATAATATTTATATACATTTATAATGTACATCATATATATGTATTTGCATAGGTATTACATATTGAACTTAGGAAACAATATTTTCACAGACAGCAGAACAGGTCAACATTTGTTTCTAACTCCACCTATTGTCTTTGGCCCTGCTGGGATTTGAACTCAGGGCCTTGAATGCCCAATTCATCAAGGGATCAATGTAAGCACAGCAGCCTCAAACAAATTCACTGCCAGGGAGTTCCCAGGACCTAACTTTAACCTCCAGGAGTGGCCAATATATAAATAGATAGATGCATAAATTGCTGCAAATACATATATATGCATAGAGAGTGTGTGAGAGAGAGATGTATATGTATATTGCAGTGTATATTTAAATATATAAATATATTTATAGAATGTGAGATGTCTATATATCATTAAATTACATGTAATATATTACTAATAAATATTAAGTTTAAATTATGCCTTCATTTAATGATGTATCATGGTTTAAGGCACAATAAAGTGCTTCCTTGTGCAAAAGCAGCTCAGGGTCAATGTCTAAGCTCACAGTTCAAGCCTCAGGACCTGCACCAAAAAAAAAATAATCGAGCCAGTAATTCCATGTGTCTGTGTATGTGTGAATGTATTTCTATTGGTGAACATCCAGAGTACTATGAAGAAAGGCACCCAGCTAGGAAATTTGCTTTGAATAGAATGATTTCATACACCGAGGGCACTTTCAAGACAGTGCATGTTCCAGGGCTCCCCTCCCTGTTCCCAGTGTAGACTGAGGGTTTCTCCACACCCCAGGCTGCTGGAGGAAGTCTGTCTCTTTGTTGGAACAGGCAGACAAAAGGCCTCACTCCTGTACAGCTCTGTAACAAACAACTCTATCCAGGCCAACTAGTGATGATGAGTGTGGGCAGGCCCTGAAGACCAGGAGAAAAAGGCCTCTTTGTACCCCAAGATATCTCTCTCCCCAGTGCTCTGTTTTGACAGGAAGCCTTCATTTGTGCCACCTCCCAGGGCAGACCAAGTTCCCTGCACTTATCCTGTTTTTGTTAGACTATGTTCCAGTGTTGAAACAAACTGCTACAATTAATTCAAGATTCCTTCTAACAGACAACAACCAGGGAGCTGAACCTAATGCAATGATTCATTATTGGCAACGCATGCCTCCCTAGATTTTCGGAAGCTTGCTACATCTAAGCACATGTGAAAAATCACAATGTTCCCTGTTATATAGGGCTGGTGAAGTTCATTAGGTTTGGAAACCTTTGACCTCTCCTAGTTGGGCCTTGGGTGGTTAGGTTTCCAGGTTGAACACAGGGCCTGACTGCTGACCATGAGATCAGAACAGAAGTTCAGTGTGTAGTAGGAAGACCCCTACTCAGGCAGGGAAACCCACCTAGTCGTCTGGAGTGACAGAGCCCACCGCAGCAAAGTTGGTAACAAAGAAGCAACTTTATTGAGAGGGCTCCTACACTGACTGGCCAAGGCCACAGCACAGGCTAAGGAGCTGATACTGCCACCGTGAGCAGGCCCCATTCTTTGGTTTTTAAAGGCAAAATCCATGAGATCGAGCCGGGTCATTAACAGGTGACCAATGAAATCATATCATACAAAAAGATTGCATGGTCATACCAGACCACACACTGGTGGCCAATAGGCAGAGATTACTGTATGCATGTGTGAAAGGCAGGGTTTACCACCATAAGCAGGTGGAGTCAGGTAGTTGGAGCCAGATTACAATCTATTTTATGGGTCAGTCTTTAACTCAACAATCAAGGTAAGTTAGGTCGTTAAGGGGAGGGGGACCTAGAGGCATTCTTTCCATTCTAGGGGCATTCTTTCCATTCCAGGAACAGGGCTGGTTGGAGGCAAGGTCTAGTTAACCTTGTTTAAAGTTGTTTTTTTTTTCCCTAAAATCCCTAAAACAAAGGCAAAGCCTGGAAAGAAGCTGTACCAGCTCAAGTCTCCTCTCAGGGCCTACTTCCCAGTGCTTTACCTTTGATGTCACAGTTTCACTTATGGTATCTGGGGGGGGGGGCAGGTAATTTGTGTGCATATACCAGTCCTGGAGCTTGAACTCAGGACCTGAGCCCTGTACCTGAGTTTCTCCTGTGCAAGGATAGCACTCTACCACTTGAGCCACAGAGCCTCTTCAGGCTTTTTTCTAGTGATGTGCCACTGCGGATTCAAAGCTAGGGTTTCAAACATGCAAAGCACTCTATCCCTAAGACCCATTCCCAGCACTGCACTTCAGGTTTCTTTCTTTCTTTTCTTGTAAGTTGGAGGAGTTGAAGTCTGGGCCTGGGTGCTGTCACTCAGCTCTTCAGCTCAAGTGGAGAGCTCTACCACTTGAGCTACAGAGCCCATTCAGGTTTTCTGGTGGTTCATTGGAGATAACCATCTCAAGGAATCTCCTGCTCAGGCTGGCTTTGGACCGTGATCCTGAGCTCTCAGCCTGCTGAGTAAGTAGCTAGGATGACAGGCATGAGTCACCGGCACCCAGCTTCCACTTCAAGTTTCTAAGTGGTGAATAGGAGATGATAATGTCATGGGACCTTTTGTGTGTGGGATAGTTTTGAACCCCGATCCTCAGCTTCCTGAGCAGGCAGGATGATAGACCTCAGCTAAAAACACCTAACCCGTGACACTTTGCTGCAAGGGGGTCATTGGCTCCACGTATTAGAGTGCTAGCCATGAGCATAAGAGGAAAATCAGTGTCTAGGCTCTGAGTTCAAGGTTCATGATGGAGAAAACTAAACCAAATCAATTGTCTGCAGCAGACAACTCAATAGAATTCAGTACATACATAAATTTGGCCCTGCCTTGGGAAATATCTGTGCCTCAAGTTTCTCATCTGCACAATCATCTTACTTGTGGAGCTCTACCAAGGATCAGATGAAAGAATACACCCCGTGAAGGACTCAGCACCCAGCACCCCAGGAAGGACTCTTCATATAGCTGTATCCCACAAGCTGTTATTAGAATTAGGATGCTTTCATCAGTATCACCATTCCTTCAGAAACGTGTCTCGAACCACACAAGTTCACATCTAACTGTTTAGACAGGTGGTTAGTGGGGGGGGGAGAGGGAGGTTCATCAGACTCAGGGGTTGCACTCATAGGTTGGAGGTACTGTCCTAAGATCTTTTCCTCAAGGCTATAGAGCTCTACCACTTTGTGCCACAGCTCAGAGTCTCACAGACTTCTTGCCAGGGCTGAGTTTTCAACCCACCAATGTCAGATCTCATCCCCTGAGCAGCTAGGGTGAGCCAGCAGTGTCTGGTTGGATGGAGTTGGTTTGCAGCTGTTAACCTCTGGCTGTCAGGATAGATGGCAGCCGTCATCTTCAGATTCCCGGCTTGCTCTGTCATGAAGTATTTAAAGTCCTGGCCTTGTATAGTTGCAGTTAGAACATTCTAACTTTTCTTTAGTGCTTGAGTGACAGCACCACTTCCAGCTTTTTCTGTGCATGTGATAGTGTGGAAACGAACCCAGGGCTTCATACAAACTAGGCAAGCACTCTACCACTGAGCCCCAGGAGTGACAAGTGTAGACTTAGATATATAGATAGCTTATATACATATATATATATATACAGATATATACATATGTATAAAATAAGAAAGATGTCTGTATATTATTAAATTACATATACTACATTACTATCAATTATCCATAATTAAATTATTCCTTCATTTCTCATTGTTGAAAATATAATAAAATATTAATTGAAAATTAGTCAATGTACTATGATTATTGTTTTAAATTTTAAAATTTAATCATATACTAACTACTAATGTAATGGTTACTTTTACAACATTCCATTCATATGGATGTATGTCAGAATGCGTTTCTTAGGATCTCCGGCCATTCATAGGTGGCGGTCCAGGATTTGAACCCTGGGCCTAGGTTGCTGGTTTTGGCTATGGCTTGCCTGATAGCCCACCAAACTTCAGCAGTGTAAGGTCACATACTCTTTCTGGGCCCTTTCATTTAGACCCCGGTGGTCACAATGCAAAGGAAAAAACAAAGTAAAACTGCCTTCTGGAACTTCCCAGTTTTATCCTTATTCTTTTCTCCCCCTCTTTCTCGTTTTTTCTTTTTTGTTGGTCGTGGGGACAGAAATCTGGGTCTAGACACTGTTCCTCAACTATTCAGCTCAAGACTAGTATTCTACCACTTGAGCCATAGCACCACTTCCAGCTTTTTTCTCTTTATGTGGTGCTGAGGAATCGAGCCCAGGGCCTTATGCATGAAAAGCAAGCACTCTACTACTGAGCCACCTTCCCTGCCATTCTCCTTTTTTTTTTTTTTTATCAGTCCCAAGATTTGAACATGGGTCCTAGGATCTCAGAATGGGCTGTGGGTCCACTGGCTGCAGCCCAGGCCAGGGTGATCAAACCTGAGGCAGAATTGCCACAAGATGAGTTCAAGCCCCGGGCCTGGACAAAATAAATTAAGGCCATGACATAGAATTTGATCAATTTTTCTGGCAGGCCTGGTATTTGAACTCAGGGTCTGGGTAACTCTGTGACACTGTGGGGGAGGGGAAGCTCACTGTTGTTGAAGACAAGAATTTCAGACCAGTTTCCAGGCCTGAATTTAAGCACCAGAACTGGAAAAATTAATATTCATATGTGATCTTTTTACATACATGGACTTACTCCATATGACATTTAGTACCCTTATTTATTCATTATTTATTTTATTTAGTATTATGACATATATAACATTTATTTCATTTATTACATCTTATCACATGGATATATTTGCATATGGATTATACTTCATACTGAAACCCAGGATTTTTACAGAGAACGAAAAAAAATGTGTCAAAGTAGGCAGGATGACAGATATCAGCCACAGATGCCTAGACTGTAAAACTTTTGTACAGGTGTCTTTGGGTCCCCTTGGTAGGGTGCTATCCATGAGCCCAACAGTGAAGGGTCAGTAGCTAGGCCCTGAGTTTAAGGTTCACGACCAAGACAATTGTCTGCAGGAGAAAACTCACTAGAGTTCAGTACATACATCGTAATTTTGGCCCTGACATGGGGACATATCTGAGCCTCAAGGTTCTCATCTGCACAATAATCTGTGGAGCTCTTACAAGGACCGGATGCAAGAATGCACTCAGTACATCATTCCTCATATAAGACTCATGACATAGCTGTATCCCACACGCTGTCATTAGAATTAGGGTGCTTTAATCAGTGTCACCAAACTACACAAAGTTCACATCAAATGATTTAGAGGGGTGGGTTTTTTGTAGGGGGGGCGATGAGTCAGCCACAGGGATTCCACTGAAAGTTTGGGAGTACTGTCCTAAGATCTTTTGCTCAAGGCTAGAGCTCTACCACTTTGAGCCACAACTCAGAGTTTTGCAGACTTCCTGTCAGGGCTGGATTTCAAAACCACCAGTGTCTGATCTCAGCCCCCCAGTATCTTGGATGACAGGGCTGAGCGAGCCACAAACACCCGGTTCTGTGTAGCTGCGTTGCAGCAGTTTACCTCTGGCTAAGTCAGGTTAGATGGCAGCTCTCAGCACCAGACTCCTAGCTTGCTCTATGATGATATATTTGCAGTCCTATTCTTATATCTTTGCAGTCAGAACATTCTATCATTTTGTTTTGGTGCCAGTTCTGCATCTTGAGTAAGTGTCTAGACACAGTCCCTAAACTTTTATGATCAAAGCTAGTTCTCGACTACTTGAGCAACAGTATGACTTCTGGATTTTTCTGTGCAAGTGGTAGTGAGGAATGGAACCCAGGACTTTGTACATACTCAGTGAGCACTCTTAACACTGAGCCCCAGGAGTGAAAAGTGTATAAACAGATAAATGTGTAGATTGGTAGATAGAGATAGATAGATAGATAGATGTATGTGTGTAAAACAAAAGAGATGTCTGTATATTATGAAAGTGCATATATGATATTACTACCAATTATTGGCAATTAAATTATTCCTTCATTTTTTAAGTATCATGATTGAATACATAATAAAGTATTAATTGAAAATTAGTCAATGTAGAATAATTGTTGTGTATAATTTTAGAATATAATCATATACTCACTACTAATTTAAATGTTACTTTTATAGCATTCCATTTCTACGGATGTATATCAGAATGAATTTCTTAGAACCTCCCATCTTTCATTAGTGGCAGTTCCAAGATTCGACCTCCAGGTCTAAGTTGCTTGTTCCAGCTATGGCTTCCCTAATAGCCCACCAAACATTAGCAATACAATGTCTTGTACACATTCACCCAGGATGGTCACAATACAAAGGAAAAAAAAAGTAAAACCACCTTCTTGAACTTCTCAGTTTTATCCTTCTCCTTTTTATTTTTATTTTTTTGCCAGCTCTGAAATTTGAAGTAGGGTTGTTGGATCCAATGATCAGCTGTGGCAGAGATGCGAAGACCTGAGTTCAAGCCCTGTGCTAGGCCAAAAAAACTGTAATAATAACAATAAGACCCTGGCTAGGAAATTGCACCATTTTTCTAGCAGGCCTGGGATTTGAACTGAGGGTCTGGGTAACTCTGCGACACTGTGTGTGAAGAGGAAAGCTCACCGTCCTTAAAGACAAGAAATTCATGGGGCAGGAAAGGTGGCTCAGTGGTAGAGTACTTGCCTTACATGCATGAGGTCCTTGGTTCAATAACTCAGCACCACATAAGCAGAAAAAGCTGGAAGTGGCACTGTAACTCAAGTGGTAGAGCGCTCACCTTGAACTGAAGAGCTGAGGGACAGTGCCCACGCCCAGATTTCAGGCACCATGACGGCCAAAAAAAAAAAAAAAGAACAAAAGAAAAAAGAAATTCAGACCAGTTTCCAGGGCCTGTATTGAAACCCTAGCACTGGAAAAAATCATATTCATATATATGAGATCTATTTACATACATGGGTTCTACTGCATATGACATTTATTACCCTTATTTATTTATTTATTTATTATTACTACACATATAATATTTCCTTTATTATATCTATCACATAGGATATATTTGCATATGGATTATACATTGTATTGAGACCCAGGACTTTCATAGAGAAGGAAAAAAATGTGTCAAATTGGCTTCTTATTCCACAAATAAATTTTTGGCCATGCTGGGATTTCAACTCACCAACAATGCCCAATCCATAAATGCGGTACAGTCTTAGCACATCAGCCTCCAGCAAACTGAGCATCCAGGAAATTCTGAGCACCTGTAATCAAGCCACAGTAGTGCTCAATAGATAGATATGTAGATGGATACTATACATATATATACCTGCATCTATATGTATATATATATTTACACACACTTACAAAGAGGGAATGTGAAGATGTTATTAAATTATATATATGTTATAACCAATTATTAGTTACTAAATTATGACTCCATTTAATGAGGTATTATGGTTGAATAATTATGAAAGCATTAATTAAAAATTAGTCAATATCCTTAATCATACCTTGATGTTAGAATGAAGATATAAATCCAATAATTTTTGTGTGGCACTCTAAAATAGAGTCATGAATTAACTGCAAATTTAATTATTACTTTTATAACATTCCATTAGCATTCACATGAACAGGAATTAGTTCATCAGGATCTCCCTCCATTTGTGGGTGGTAGTCATAGCATTCGAATTCCAGACCTGGGTAGATTACTTTGAATGCAAACCATTGGAATGACACCTTGAAGATTTCAGATTGTCACGATTAAAAAAAAGAACAACAAGAAGAAAAGAAAGTCAGGTGTCAGTGGCTCCTGCCTATAACCCTAGCTCCTCCTGAGGCTGAGATGTAGAGAATGCCAATTTGAATTCATCTGGGGCAGGAAAGTCCACAACACTCTTCTTTCTAAGAGATCACGGGGAGGGGGGGAACCATGAGTGGGGCTGTGGCTCAAGGGCAGAGTGCTATCCTTGAGCAAAAGGAGCTCAGGGACAGGGCCTAGGCTCATAATACAACCCTCGACCTGCCTCAGTCCCCCCCAAAAAGGAGGCAATAACTTCATGTCTCTGTGCATGGATGGATTATGTATGGATGATGGGCATTCAGCAGGTTGCCCATGTCTATCCCCCCAACCTGGGCAAGTCCTCAGAGAGTCCTAAGTCTGAGCCAGCAGCTTGAACAAAGCATCCTTCTCTGCCATTTAATAAATGAAGCCCCGCAGGCTTTGCCTAGGCTGTGCAACAAGTGCCTTATGTTCTGGCTGAGATGTCCCATCGGGACACCTAGCAGCCAGCCACTGCCTCCAGGCAGACCACAGTTTCTAGGTTGTAGGAGTTGTCAAAGGTCCTGGCTCCATATTCTCTATCCCTCTGTAGGATATGTGAGCCTACTCCTCTTGGGCCTGGTGGCTATCCCTCATTCACCATTCCTCATTGCCAAGTCACAGACTAGTCCCAAATCTTGGAAAAGATATGAAATAGCCAGCGATTTCTGCACCAAAAGGGCTAAGCCAATAAATCCCACCCTCATAGTTCCTGTCAGAAGTGAGCCTTGGGCTGCGAATGTGGCTTAGTGGTAGAGTGCTTACCTAGCATGCACAAAGCCCTGGGTTTGATTCCTCAGGATCACAGAAATAGAAAAAGCCAAAAGTGGCACTGTGGCTTAAGTGATAAGAGTGCTAGCCTTGACCAAAAGAAACTCAGGAGCATGCCCAGACTCTGAGTTCAAGCCCCAAGAATGGCAAAAAAGTGAGCCTGGTGAGACATATTCTTCTGGTACTCATAGGAGGGCAAAAGTTACAGGTAAGAGTTAGGGTAGAAGACAGTTGCTGGTGGCTCACCCCTGTAATGTTAGCTACTCAGGAGGCTGAGATCTGAGGATCACAATTGCAAGCAGGAAAGTCTATATGAGACACTTTTCTCCAATTAAACACCCCAAAAGTCAGAAGTAGAGCTGTGGTTCAAGTAATAGAGTGCTAGCCTTGAGCACAAAACCTCAGGGATAGCATCCAGGCCATGAATTCAAACCCCAGGTCTGGCAAAAACACACACAAACACACACACACACACACACACACACACACACACACACACACACACACACACCAGGTCTGGCAAACACACACACACACACACACACACAAACCACAAGCTAGAGCATTTGTCAGTCAGCCTGCACAAGTTTCATCTCTAGCAACTCAATATTAAAAAAAGAGGGAGAAGGGAAGGAAAGACTTGCTCCTGGAGGTGATATAACCAGTGCCAAAATTCCACAGGAGTTCTAAGATGTGGAACAAGATAGAGAGTCTCAGGCAGAAGATAGAACATGCACAATGCTTCCTGCGATGTGGTGTAGAATAGGTGGTGTGGGTGGAATGAAGGTTCTGTGACTTCACACAAGTCCGGCAGGACATTCAAGGCTGGGTCAAGGTTTGTACTTGAGCCACAGGGAGGGCAGAGGGTGGAGGTCCCAAAATGGGGCCAAGGGGGAAGATTAGCTTGGCTTTTCACCATGGACCCCAGCCATTTCCTGTGGCTGGAAGCCTATTTTTCACAGCTCCTGACCCTCAGGCCTCCTTTGCATGGAGGACTCAGGGCAAATGCAGGGAAGAACACTTGCTTAAGAAAAGCTTCTAGCCCAATGCCAGTGGTGGCTCAACCCCTGTAAATCCTAGCTACTGAAAAGACTGAGATCAGAAGTTGTGGGTCAAAGCCAGCTCAAGAGAGGAAAGTTAGTGAGACTTTTCTTGCCGATGAACTACGAAAAGCCAGAAATGGAGCTGTGGCTCAAGTGGTAGAGTGCCAGCCTTGAGGCAAAAATTAAAGGGACCAGAGCCTAGACCCTAAGTTCAAGCCCCAGTACTGGCACATAAATATAAAGTAAAGCTTTCAGGAGTTCCTAGTCCACTGTGGTGAAAGTCCAAATCAGTTGGGTGCTACTGGCTCATGCTTACCCTCCAAGCTCCTCAGGAGGCTGACATCTGAGGATCATGGTTCAAAGCCAGCACGGGCAGGAAAGTCCGAGAGACTCTGATCTCCAATGAACCACAGGAAAACGGGAAGTGGTACTGTGGCTCAAGTGGTAAGCTGAAGAGCTTAAGGGACAGTGCCCAGGCCCAGAGTTCTAGCCCCATGACCAACACCTGGCATGCTTGAACCTCACTCTGTGGCTCTAGGCAGAGTAATTTCCAGTGGACCCTTAAGGGTCTCCCAATATCTACATGTCTTACAAGTCTTAAAAGCAGACTCTTTGGGAGCCTTTGCCTACATAGCAGGCCAAAGTATCAGAGAAGGTTCTAGCCTTGGGGCACGGAGGACATCAGCCAGAATGGCATCAGAATGGCATCTGTCATGGGTGCAGTGTGGATCTGAGCAGTAAATCAACATTTCAGACCAGATTTCTGGGCCAGGAGGGGCAAGAGCTGCAAGATGGCACAGCATGTAATGCCTACTCACGGGGGCAAATTTGTCAGGCACACCTTGGGTGGGTGTTGAGTTGGGCTCATGAAAGACTTGTAGGCACAGGAATCCACAGCTGGCTGGCTGCTGCTTCCCAGGGCTCAGAGCCCTGCTTTCGTCACCAATGTTCAGCGGCAGATGAAGGTCTGCAATCATGCACCGAGTATAAACGAGCATCCATCGTGTTCTTCCCTTGGTCCTGTACCCTATACATGGATGGAGGCACAGATTCCATGGAACTCACTGCCATGGCCCAGACCCCTCAGTCCAAGAATAAGTTGGGGAGAAATAACTTATGTGTCAAGAGTTTACTATGACTTTGCCTCTTGCCTGTCTCCAGTTCTAGCTCAGCTCATCATTACCAGCTACCTCTGTGTGTGTGTGAGTGTGTGTGTGTGTGTGTGTGTGTGCGCGCACTCGCGCATGGGCACATCTTGGTACTAGGACTTGGTACTTGAACTCAGGACCCGGGATCTGTCCCTCAATTTTTCATTCAAGTCTAGCAACTCTACCACTCGAGCCACAGCTTTTCTTCCAACTTTCAGGTGGTTATTTGAAAGGAGAGTCTCACACACTTTAGAAAAGTGAGCTGGTGATAAGAAATGTACTCACTATCTTGCCCATGTAATTGTAACCCCTCTGTACAGTATTTTCACACACAAAAAAAGATCCTACTGATACTAAAAAAGAAAAGAAAAGAAAAGTGAGCTAGGCTGCCTCTGAATGCCAATCCTTAGATCTCAGCCTCCTGAGGAGCTAGGAATATGAGAGCATGAGCTATTAACATCTGGCCACACTTTCCTTCTTGGCTAAGACAGTGTACCTCTCTCCCAGCCTAGCACCCACCTACAGCTAACCTTCCTCCCCCTCCCAATACTTCTCCAGTCTTCAGAGGAAACTTACCCTCCCCTGAGGACATAGAAATAGGATGCTTGACAGGTTTGAGCTTTATGTTCTCCACACAGTCAAGGGCTGCTGGGAGCTGATGTGGAGATCAGAGATCTAGACCAGGGTAAGTAGATAGCTGTTAGAACAGAAGACAGTATGAAGAGACATCCTTGCAGCTGGATGCCAGTGGCTCATGCCTATAATCCTAGCTACTCAAGGCTGACACATGAGGATCAAGCAAGATTCAAAGCTAGCCTGGGCAGACTCTTATATCCAATGAATCACCAAAAACTGGGAAGCAGAGCTACTGTAGTTCAAGTGGTAGAGCACGAGCCTTGTGCAAACAAGCTAAAGGATACTACCTAGGCTCTTAGTTCAAGCCCTGGTAAACACACACACACAAACACACACACACACTAACATCCTTAGGAGGTGCCAGTGGCTCATACTAGCAATCGTAGCTACTCAAGAGGCTGAGCTCTTAAGATGGCAGTTTGAAGCCAGCCCAAGCAGGAAAGTTCATGAGACTCTTATCTCCACTAAACTAGTAAAAAAGATGAAATGTGGGCTGTGGTTAAATGGTAGAGTGTTAGATTTGAGCAAAGGAAGCTCAGTGCCTAGGCCTTGAGTTCCAGCTCTAAGAGTTTTTTTTTTTTAAAGACATCTTTTGTCCCCTCACCCAGAGGCCATAAATCCAGATTTTGGTCATCCTAGATCTCACTTCCACTCCTGCCACTTCTACAGCACCACCACAAGTGGCCTGTTTCTGGCCAGCTCCGGGTTAAGAAGTGAATGTACACAAGGGGGGCATACCCAGGTCAAGGCTAATGACCCAGAACATTGAGGTATTGGCCATACCAGTCTCTCCTCCCCCAATTCCCTGGCCCTGGAATCTAAAGTCTGTGCCTCTATATTCTGGGCATCCAGAATTCTCTAGAAGGATTAGAGAGGCCCAGCTGGGGCTGGAAGATAGACTTGCCTGCGATAAAGTACATAGACATTTCCTAGACACCAACAGATATTTCCAAACCACCTTGGCCTCATCTTTAAGGCAGCCCGAAATCCTCCTTGCTTGGGCGGCCTTCAGTCCGCTATCAAGCTGGAGTTGGCCAGAGCCACCGGCAATCCCCTTCCCCCATTCCACTGCCAGCCTGCTGAGGGACATACAGCCAGAGGTCTAGCTGAGGAAAAGGGCAGGACATCCCATGTCTGAGTTCCCCACCCAGAGACAGGCAAGACTCTATTGCAGCTGTCCTTGCTGACCCAGAATACCCTGCAGGAGGCGAAAATTTGGACAGTTGGACTTGGGACCCAAAGAAAAGCTTGAACTCATGTCTCTGGCCATTTAGGACTCATTGTAGACCCTGATAGGAGGCTAAAGGCAAGGTCGGTGTGGAGGAGGGGCACCATCCAAGGTCAGAAAGAGGCAGATAGGCACCCACGAAGAGGACAGAGAAAGATGAGGGAAACACACACACACACAAATATGGCACTGGTGTCTCAGACCTTTCATCCTAGCTACTCAGGAGGCTGAGGTCAAAGCCAGCCAGCACAGAAATGTCTGTGAGGCTTTTATCTCCAATGAACCACCGAATAGCCAGAAATGGAGCTGCAGCTCAAGTGTTAGAGCACTAGCTTTGAGCACAGAAACATAGGAACTTCAACTAGACCCTGAATTCAAGACCCAGGTCTTCTACATCCAAACTCAGACACAGACACACACAGACAAAAGACACACAAACACACAGACACACACACTGGTAGCCCAAAGCCTCAGCAGTCCCTGAGCACCCTGAATATTCCACCCAAGAGATGATGGCACTACCATCATCAGACCAACTGCAGACAAAACTCAGAGCCTCTCACATGTCTGGAATGGTTCACAACACATCATGGCATTTCTACTGTACACACTGTTATGCAGAAAATTCAGCTACCTTTTATATGATTTTAGGTTATGGGGTTTGAACTTTGAGCCTGCCAGCAGGTCTTCAGCTCTTCAGATGAAAGTGTGCGCACGACTACTGGAGCCACAGCACCACAGACAGTGCTGGGACAGTGCACAGGCCCAGAGTTCAAGTCCCACAACTGGTCCCAAGAAAGAAAAGAAAAGAAAAGAAAAATCTGCCAGAATTCAAAAATAAAAATGAAATTATTCTTTGTATCCTGTCAGATCACAATGGGACCAAATTAGATCTCGACATCAAAAGGCATCACGAAAAATTCTGAAACTCACAGACTGAATAACACATTGCTAAGTAATCAGTGAGTCACTGAAGACATATGGAGTGAAGTTCCAACTTTTATGGAATTCAGTATAAGTGAACACACAAAATACTACCACCTCTGGGACACAACAGCACAGGTGATACTCAGGAAAATTTATAGCTTTGAGTATGTACATCAGAAAATTAGAACAATCATGAATCAGCATTAATGATTCACCACTAGGTCCTTCAAAAACAGAACAAGCCAAACCATAAAACGGTAGACAGAAATAATTCATATTAGATTTAAGAAATAAATGAATCAGAGTCTTAAATAACCATACAATCATAATTGACTTTTATCTACTATTAGCTCACAAATTCGCTCAATGAATGTCAACATAGATATTTTCAGAGATAAACTCAACCAGCTCAAACCAGTGAACAAAACAAACTCCTAGGATTCTAAGAAACAACATTTTGTTTGCCTTTTTAAAATAAATTTACTCTGTTGTTTTTATTAAGACGATTTATAGATGGATTACAATTACACGAGTCAGATAATTAGTACATTTCTTTTTGTGAAATGTCTTTCAGTTCCCTCACTTGTTCCCAGTCCAACTCTCCTGTCCCCACCCATGTGTTAAATAGTTCACTTTCATCAGTGTTCAATGAACTCCACTGCTGCAATTTTTCACAATTTTCCCTAAAGCTCTGTGCCCACCCTGAAGATGTACAATGAATACACAAGGCATAAGGTAAAGAAGACAAAATCATCACAAACTATAAACAACAACAAACACAAAACAAAACAAGGACTTTTCTGTTTCCATATGTCATAGTTTGTTTGAGTATATATATCTTGTTATATAAATATAAATGTTTTCTATTATAAAGTCAATTCAAGGATTAAGGTATGTTAACAATCTTCCTTTCTATTTAATAATGCTTTTTATTTTAATATTAAATTTGTAAGTAACACAATTAAAGTCCTGGTGAATTTTGAAAGTTCAGATTTAAAGTTAAATTTTCAAAAAGTCTAATAGTGCCATTTTGGCAAACAAAATGAGAAACAGGCATGTTTTATCCTCAAGAATGTCATTATTTCATGTGTAAAAAAGTAAAATAAATATAATATTAATTCAGTGGAAATAAGAAATCAAATATTATGCAATGCATCAATTCCATAGATTATGAGATCTGTTGATAAAATTAATAAAACTTGTTTAAGTAGATTACTTAAGATATGAAGCAAATGATAATTTTCTTTTTAAGTGAAATTGATAGAAAAATCAATGTCCAAAGTTTCCAGAGTTCTGTGTGCTTGATACATGTCAATTTACACATATGCTTGGTTCATCTCAAAGTTATTTGAAGATAACTGAAAACAGGACTAGAATAAAAAAAATCATGCAAAGGTTTAGCTGCATTTTGTGATTAAATATGTCTCCTTTATATCTCTTTATTGTATTAGAAAAATCTGGAAAATTTGTTTAAGTCACATCAATAACAATGAGAAATAAAGATCCCCTAGCTCCTTAAAAGACCATCAATAAGTAAAACAGGAAACAATAAAAAAAATTGAAGTTCATTGTGCTGCTTTGCAATTGTGGATTATGTGCCTATCCCATGAATCTGGGCTCAAATCATAAGGGCTACTTGAAGAAAATTTCAAAATCTACAGCAGCTAATACACCTCTGAAGTTGTTTGTAAGTTTCACTACAGTCACAGCTGGACATCAACTGTACAAAGAAAATAATTCTATGCTTTACAGGCAAGAATGTGATGAAAAGCATACTTATATCTTCTTATATGAAATAAGAAGACCATACTTTAAAAGTTGACTAAATGATGAGCCCTTTGCATAACAGAGCCATTTTTAAGGCATTCTAGATAATTCAAGTCCTTCATCCCTCCACAAACATTAATGCCATTCACAAAGCATTGCTGAGGGCAATTTCCAGTTCTATTTGATATTTCAAATGGCTTAGGAGTAACATAAACAATAATGCAAATTGTGGAGAAAATTTAATTTTGAATAAGCAAACAAATCAGATTCAACTCCACAGCATAACTTTTAGGAAGTATGAATTAAGGAATTAGGAATATCTTTTGTAATTTAATATTAGAAATTAGGGCAAAATGCCAGAAACAGAATCTGAAAGAAGAAAAAAGAAGTCTGTGATAAGATATATTAAAGCTTACCTAGGGACAAGTAATTTTACCTACATTTGGTATTATATGATAGCATATGTTGTTCTGCTAATCAGAAAGACTCAAAAAGATTTTTAAATATGATATGAAAAGTGTGTCATCACAAATGAATGAAATCAGGGAGTAGATGGCTCAAGAGCTGGTTGGATCTGTTAAATATTCTCATTATTTTGAATGATCTGGTGTTTTTTATGTGTGGAGTTATGAATATATTTTATGTCTAGGCAAGAAAGTTTGATTTTTACATCATTGTCTGATACCCAATGTCAGAAACCTAACCTGAGTCAGAGTGCTTAGTGTGCTTAGTGTGCTTAGTGTGTGTGTGTGTGTGTGTGTGTGTGTGTGTGTGTGTGCGTGTGTGTGTGTGCCTGCAAATCTATATTTAGAAGGAAGTATCTTATTTCCCTCAGGGTATTTACTTAATTGTATTAATTATACTAAATTAATGACAGCAGATAAAGGTAATTAACATTTTCAGACATATAATTATGTTCCTATGATTGCATGAACAAACTAAAAAATCATGTTTGGGGTATGAGTTTTGTGGAAGGTCAGCTGAAAGTATAAACATTTGGAATCTTGAGAAAGATATCAATGGCAATCATTTCAGTGAAGATAAATTTTAGACAACACTTGCAAGGATATGTACTCCTATATTAAAATGCAACATGTATTGATATTCCAAAGCTACACTCTTCTCGAAATTTGTAGGAAAACATGTTAAAATACGGAAACATAAACGTAATGTGATTATTTATTCTATACAGTTTTACATTTTAGTTTCGTCAAGTAAAAATGCCATTTATTTTTACTGTATAGGAAGGAAAACCATAAATATTAGTTTGTGCCATATTTCACATTGGGAAGCTTTGTCTATATCACTAAGTTTATTTCTGTTGTTTCTGCTTTCCTATTCATAATTCTGCTTCTCATGATATTCTCCTAAGGACCTTTTTTTTTCTCCCAGTTTAAGGCTTGAACATACCCCATGCTCTCAGTTTCTTTGCTAACTGTAGTCAGTCTACCATTTGAACTATGCCTCCAGCCCAGAAATTTTTGTAGTTAATTGGAGATAGAACCTCATGAACTTCCTACCAGCCTGAAAACCATTATCCCCCAAGTCTCATCATTCTTAATCACTAGGATTATAAAGACGAATCATGGACCCCAAGATTCAATGACTTTTCAGGTTTTATACATCCCCCATATTTGCTAGTAATTTTAATAATAAACTACCACATATTGTTTGGCATTAACACTGTAAATACATTGCCTCTGAGTTGGTGGATCTATAACTCCAAGATCAGATTTGGCTTCTAAGTCTTCTTTCCATGGCATATTCAAGGCCTTCTGTGTGGGGCACATGGGCAGAAAAGATGGCCCTGAGAAGAAGTTGAGTGGGCAGAGTCTGAGTTGTTTATGTTAAAATCTGACTGGATACCACTATCAGGTGTAGTGACATCAGTGTATAAACAGCTCGTGGACAGCAGGGAAAGTATAGAAAGCTTAGGTGCATGATAGGATAACCTCTACAATGATTGGTTGATTCTTTTTCCTCCCCTTCCATGCCACATGTTTTTTTTGTTTTAAAAAGTGCTTGCTGTGTGGTAATAAATGAGTTCCTGCTTGACTTGACTCCCTGCTGTATCTGACTGTGTCTGAAGCTAAGGGAAGCTGGGGAACAGGCAAGCGGCACACGTAGCTTTTCTAGCAGCCCGCCCATCTTCCATGGAATGTATGAAGA